>NC_142664.1:16462908-16765825 GCF_026168435.1 Sesamum indicum | reverse complement strand
TTGCTGAGACTTAGTTGATTGATCTGCTTGATGCTATAATATGTTTTTGGTTAGACAAGTTAGTATCATTACATGGCTATGGACTAGAAAATGTGTAGTTAGAATATCTTTTCCTCTAATGGAGCACTTCAGTGCCAACTTTTTATCCTCTAAATGTGAGTTTTGAAGAAACTCGCCAATGCTTTTTCTCTGCACTTGAATCAGGAACGCTTGTCCCACATTATTTCTATACAGGTTTATCTTGTAGGATACTTCTCATAGGTATATTGGCAAACCATTATCTGATCCTTAATGTATCAAATTGCACTTTTGGAGTAGGAGTCTGATTGTTGTGGTTGAATTGGGAAGTGCAACGTCTCCGTTTGCTGGGATTGCAAATTTTGCACGGAGTTTTAATTATATATTATTGTATTTCCTCTATTGTTGTTGTTTTATCTTTTTATTTGTAAATAGTTTGAAATTTAATGATGTTATCAATTATTTTTTCTAAAAAAACGTCTAAATGAATAAACACTTAGTATCAAAATATTTATATTTTATATCTTGTGGCCAAACATTGCAAGCCGAAGGGGGAACTCAAAATATTGGATATATGCTTATCCGTATTCCTAAGACTGTGTTGATTGATTTGCTTGACGCCTATAATGTTTACTCTAGTTACTCAAAATGTATAACTAGAATGTCTTTTCCTCTAATGGAGCGCTTAAGTACAGGGATTTTCTTTTCTAAATGTGAGTTTTGAAAAAAGGCACCAATGCCTTTTATTTGCACTTGAATCAGGAATGCTTTATGCCACGTTGTTTCTATACATGTTTATCTTGCAAGATGCTTCTCATAGGTAAATTAACAAACCATTATCTGATCCTTAATGTATCAAATAGCTTTTCTGGAGTAGGAGTCTGATTGTTGTAGATGAATCGGGAAGAGCAATGTCTTCCTCTGATGGGTTTTGATTATATATCATTGGCATACAACAGTCCATAGGTAAGCGCATAATAACAATTTCATAGGTCAACAATGTTTTAAAGATAAATAATATATATTAATAGTCAAGTGTATCTATAATAAGTATATATATCCATATATACATATATATATATATACACTTCTATTAATCATAGTTACCTCAATTATCAAAATGACTACTTCAGTAGAAGGAGCTGATCAAACCTCTAATTTATCCTTGCGTTAGTTAAAAAGAAAAAAGGCCAAAAGTGTCGCGTCTCTATATTTTTCGTGTATGAGAGAAGACTCTATCTTTATTTTTCTTTTGTCAAGAAATATGCAAATTCAAGCAGATATACCATACACAATTATATATATACATATACTTTATATAACTTGGTAGTTCAACAATGTGTAGGTGAGTGGCAAAGGCATGTGGTGCCACTTGCTTGCCCCCATCCACATTTTCTCCCTTCTTAACATTCTCTTTTCTCTCTTTTTTAAAAACTTTTACAAAAATTATAATTTTATCCCTTTATTTCTATATTATAAAATTTGACCGTAAAAACTTCATAAAACTCTAATTTAGTCCTTTAAAGATTTAATATATTCAAATTTCAACCAATAACTTATAGATTAATATTTTTTAGTAATAATCAATTATTATGACAATTATGTATTAAAATTTGTGGATGTTCCATATGGACTTTGCCTAGTCAGTCTGGACTGCAAAAAGGGGCTAGAGACCTTACTGTTTGGGAATTGTGTTTGCGCTAGCAGGGTTTGGGGTCTGCTGAGCTGAGTGAATGAGGCATGACTTCTTAGCTAGGCTTGGCCTGTATTTGAACTTTGCGTTTGGAAAATATTTGATGTGGGCATTATCACTCCCCTCACTCTAGTAGTGTAAGACATGTGTTGGACTAATGGAGTAGGAATAACAGTCCTAGCGGCTTAAGACCTATTTTCTACTTTAAATAATTTTTATACTTGGGGGGTTTTCCCTGTTATGCTGAACTAGAAATGTGTCTTACAGAGCAGAATTGATTTGACTTGCCAAGCTATAAGGGGTTTATCCAACCATGTTAGCTTTTTGCCCACGTGGATATAGTAGGATCTGCATACACCATTAGAATGAAGTAACGAACAACTGCATCAGGTTTACAGGTGAAATCTGGTGGTGAAGGAAACAAACATGCCCCCTGATTGGTTGCAGACACCGAGTTGGTGGAGAGAGGATAAGAAGAGGCCTAATTAAGCGTGTTTTATTCAGATAGGTAAAATTGGAAGTGGGTATGTAACACCTAATAATGCAAGTTAAAATTAGTTGAGTAATAATTATTTTAGTCCTGCTACCTTGTGGCCAAGCAAATAAATGCATGGCCGCTTATTTAGTAAAGCATGATGTATCTTGTGAGTAGTGAAAGACATTACCAACTAATAGTGAGATATATAACCCACTCATTGATCGCTTATTCAATGCGATAGGTGAGACCTGTTAATAAGTAGTAAGAGCATGCCTGCTGCTAGCGGGTTGTTCAGTGGATTAGGATGTGTGGGCCAATTACTCAATAGAGCAAGGTATGGCCTACTTATAGAGTAGTGCAAGGCGTAACCTGCTATTGGCCACTCGTTCACTAGGGGAGGTTGGAGTTGGGAGCTCGTCAGGAAGGTCACAAGCTAGATCCCATGAGGATGATATGCCTCATAACAATCACAAGCTGAAGCTTGTTAAAAGGATTACAAGTCGGACCCATTAGGAGGATTACAAGCTAGAGTCTATCAACAAGATTAAATGCTAGATCCTACTAGTGAAGACACGTGCCAAAGCCTTTCAGAAGGATCACAGGCTAGAGTCTGTTAGCAAGATCATATTTTGGAGCCTGTCAGGAAGGTGATAAGTTGGTGCTTGTAAAAGATAAGCAATTCATCTCTAGGGCATTATAATAGAAAGTAATAGAACTTGGAAGCAAATAGCAATCAAGCTCATCTTAAAAGTGTTATGAAAATATTTATCATAAACTTAGTCTTAAAACATGAAAATTCTTAATAATCTTGCTCGCTGGGGATTTAGTTTTCCTGGTCATGGAATAAAATTCTGCACTGGAATGCACTGAACTATGTGTTAGCTTTTCAAAACATGCTGGGTATATTCGCTTTGTGTAGTAAGAAATACATTGCATTTAATACCATCAAAGTGCATGTGCAGTAGCGCGACATTTTCAAACTTCAGAGTGTTTAGTAGGATCATTTGTATTGTTCTAAGATAATAGATGTCTTCGTGCTGAACATGAATAGGGAGTTCTTCACAGGATAAATAACTATCTTTGCTTGAGTTATTGTTATTTCAATCTAAGTCTTGATTGTTTCTTACAATTGGCTAAAGAGTGAAACTATTTTCCTCCAAACCTTATGGTAATGTAATCATGCACAAGAGCTTTTATATGCTTAACAAGTAGGGAAATCCTATGTAAACTGAGTTCCATCACTATGTTCAAAATTACTTTATGGTGGTTGAAAAGTTGTGTTTTAGATGGTGTGAGGGATGTTTAGTATATATATTGTTGAATGTCGTGAATGCTTAGAATTGTTTGGAATTGTGTTGGGAACTAGTTTTACTTGGTTAGTGGTGTCACTCTAAGCTTTTAATGATTTGAAAATATAAATATAAATGTGTAAAGATATTTACGAAAACACAATATATGGATTGTATATATATGTGTGGTACTACTGATTAGAAGTTTTATAATATTTTTGAGGAAGAGGTTTAGAAAGGTGGAAAATGTTTGAAAAGATATAGGAAATGTTTGGTTTTAATTTGATTATTTCCAAAACCAATTGAAAATGTTTGGTCCTCTAACTCTTATTTAGCATGCAATTACGAGTGCAAAATAGTATTTGATTCAAAGTTTTGCTAACATGTTAATTTTAACATCTCCCTATATGATTTTGACATTTTGACATTGTAACAACTTGGTTTTAACATTGAATGCTTATTGAGTGTGTTTCAACCTTGTCAAGTTTATGAAACAATTGTATGCCATTATAATGGATTTATTGTAAAAAGATTACTTGATCAAAAGGGTTTTGTTGGTTTTTCAAAATGAAGAAATTGGTTTGAGTTTTATGAGTATAAATACGAAACAAAGAAAATATTGTGTAAATGAGAAATCCTTTCATTAGGCCATAAATTTGTGAGCGTTCAGCAGATTTAATACAAAATTATCAGGTAAGAAGTCTTTGCTAGATTTTTAATGCAAAATGATAAAGTAAAAACTGCTTTAAATTCTAATATTATAAAGTAAGACAGCTATCCTTCTTTATGATAAACTTCAGTTCTAGTTTGACTGCTTCCTTCTAATAATTCTTCATTAAAGGAGATGCTTACATTAAAGGTGTCGAGATCCTTATTAATTAATGAAAATATATTATATATATATATATATTTAATTAAATTTTATATAATTTATATATATAAACATATGCTTTTAATCTAGATCGTTGATCAAATTTAGTATAATCTGGACCATTGATCTTGTTAATTAAATTTAAGCCTTATATTCAGTTAGATCCAACGGCTATTAATAAGAAAATATAATTTTATAATTAAAAATAAAAAAATTAAATATCTAAAAATAGTGCATGAATGGCACGAAATCACGTGAGGGGCTTATTTGCTGTATTATGAAAAATATAAAGGGATAATTTGTTATAATAATTATTATATTTAAATTAGCATGCTATTACAAGTGCAAAATCGTATTTGATTCAAAGTTTTTGCAAATATGTCAATTGTAACAACTTAGAGTCAGACATCGCCCTCTACGATTCTAATATATAAAAATGCATATACTTTCTCTCTTGGCGTAGAATATGCTAAAACGCATTGGGGTTGACTTGGAAGGTTGCAGGAAACAACCACCGATGCGGAGAAGTTTGAAATTTGTTCACATTTCCATGTTTCTATTACCACAACAAGTTGATGCAGAAAGTAATGGAAGCATTTCATGTTCTGGTTTCCTTGAACTACTGAGCAGAGAGAGGCGTTTAAGTAAGGAAGCTCTCTCTCTCTCTCTCTCTCATTTTCATAGTTTTAAGTTTTAATAAGAAAAATAATTACTAGGCAATCAGCTCAAAGTTGATTTTAGCTTCGAATTAGTTGCTGATTTTGCTAGAAATTTTGCTTAAGAAAAATAATTAGTTGCTGATTTTTGTAATTTTAGTAATTGCAATATTTATGTAAAATTAGTACTAAGAATAATTAGTAATAAAAAAATCCTAACTCTCAGCATCCATAGGTCCCTAGACATCATAGCTTCATATTGTTCTAAGGTATTATAACCTAGTTGGAGGAATAATGGGAGGACCTTTGTGAAAGATGGGTTGGGGGGTCGCGGTCGAACCAGAAGAATTGGAGTTGGAGCTAGACTCCGAGCTCGAATTAGAATTAGAAGACATAATAAAATATGGGAAGGAGAATGCGAAAGATATCTGGAGATAGGTGAGCAAGATATTAGTAGGTCACACCTAAGAAGCTGTTCCCAAAAAAAGGGTTAAGGAACAAGTCAAATGGATATTTATAGGTGGTGGAACATGGAAGGGCGTGCAAAACGGGCGGTGAGATGAGAAGGATAACAGATAGATCCAAGGACTTAGGTTTTCACACACTGAGAAGTGAGAGAGTAATGATGGTGATCAAGAGAATTATTATTAAAAATGATGAAAATGCCCTCAAAGCAGGCATTATATAACCCGACGTTATGTTCAGAGATCATTAAATGTGGGGTAAAATTAAAAATATTTATGTAATTCTTTTTGCTAGCATCAGCATTTTTTGTCCAAATTCTAACAAAAGTGGATCAGGTATAAACAATAAATACTTAGAGGGGTGTAAGTATAATTTTTAAACTCTTCTGGAAGAAACTAGAATGTATTTTCAAAGGAGGTCTAAGTGTAATTAGTCCTAAAAATTATGGCTAATAGATACTATTTATCATAATAATAAAAAAAATTGTTGTGAAAAATTAAATCTTGACTATGATTAATAAGCTTTTGTCATGGTTTGAAGTCATTCGTCATGATTTTTAGTTGTAACTAATATTTTGACCTCGTTTACAAAACTAACGGCTAATAGCTGTCAACCATTGTTAAACAACGCTATGACTTTTTACTTTTAACCATTATAATTAAACATAACAAAACATCATAAAATGTTTTAGATAGTTTCATTGAATATTATAATGGTATAGTTGAGTGGTACTAATGTGAAATAAATAATTTATATAGAATTTCATTTTTAACATTCTAAAAGAATATTTATTTTAGATCCGATTAGATATTATTCATAAATTTTACTTAATTAATAAGAAACATTAGGAGATCCAAACTAAAACTGGCCTATTCAATCAACAATCGGTCCTTGAATGAGTCTGGGTTCATATTAAGATCATTACAATCAAAATCAGGATGCATCAATCAAAATTGGACTGCCATGAAAACCAATTGACTTAATTGTTATTCTTTTAAGAAATGAAAAACTCAAACTAAAGAAAAACATGACAAAACAAGAGAAAATTCTAGTTCCGACTCGGCTTTGCCAAATATGAATCAATCATATTATAGTGCAATACACTTACTGTATGATGATGCATAGTTATAAAATAGTGACGAATCAAACTTGTTTTGCGATTAATTTAGTTCGGCCAAACTAGATCCAAGTAAAAAAAAAATTCAAAACAAGTTGGATTTTTTTTCTCCTTCATTCCCGTTTTTCCCACACTTTTTCTCCCAACATTCTTGTACTTGTATTTATTATATATTGAGACAGTGGTTGCTATCATTGTTAGCTCAATAAAGAGTCAACTATCATTGCCTGTCTGAAGCAACAAAGGCAGCAGCCACTCTAATTTATATAGTATGATTTGAGTTCGTCAATATTTTTAACTCGGTGCAACTAATCAGATCCAATCTCGATTAGATCTGATTTTCAAAACATTGATAATGAGTTGAAAGTAATAAATAACTTCAGGTACAAGAAAAAACTATAGGAAAGCCTACACGAGGAATAATGCACCCCAAAGAAAATAAAAATTAGAGCTTCCAGCAGTTCTTCGGGAATAGAGCTCCAGGTGAGTCCTCTGAAGCACCTCGAAGTATGAGTGGATCGGCCCGGGAACTCGCAAGCGGAAGCAACGATAATAAAATGCTTAAATTAAAACAAAAACGCAATGAAACCATAAGTCCAAGGGGTATACCCTTGGAGTTCCCGAACATTCGATGTGGTTAATAAAAATAAACGACAATAAAATTGATGGGGCTAATAGTTGAATGTAAAACGAGAGGTGCGTAAATCATAAATCAAGGATTACCTTTGATTTTATTTATTTCGAACCTCCATCATTTGATACATTCATGAAAGGCTTCAACTTAGAAACCCTCTAAAGTTGCGTCAACACCACACCAGAACTTGGGACTCCTCAACTTAATTTGTTAGAAAAGAATTAAAGAGATAAATACACCAAGTGTGCACAAGAGGGGGTTTGGCCGAGTGGAGTAATTGGAGAGAGAGAAGTTATTTTCTTGCTTTGTTATGTATTCATTCATTTGTTATTTTAAATAACTAATACACACATATATATCTTGTATGGATGCATTAGAATATATCTAGGTTCTTTTAACCCTCCTTAAGGTAACAAAATCTTTTATTCCAAATAAAGGATGACTAACATGGCACTTTACAAAAGTGATTTTGTTAGTCATAATTTTCTATTCTAACAACTTTCACCAACTTAATTAAGGGACTTGGGTAGATTTTAATAATAAATAAAATAAAAGACCCAATTAATTTAATTAAATTCAATTTACTTAAAGCCCACTTAATTAAGTCCATCATATATTTGAATTAAATATATGAGCCCAATAAGCCTCTATTAATTAATAAGTCCAACTTATTAAATAGAGAGCAAGCCATATATAAATCAATAAGCCCAATATAAATTAATCCTATTAATTTACTCTTGGACTTTTCCATCCAATGGATTTCTCTCATTTATAAGTAATCCAATTACTTATAGAATTAATTGTGTATGATTTTTGTGTGACTCTTTAGGTTCACCTTTCAGCTAGACTTGGGCTAGTGTCAAGCACTATTATTAATTAAATCCAATTTAATTAATAATTCTTGATCAATCTTTCATCAAGAAAGCCCGTCACCATGGGTTGGCGTCTAGCAACGGTCCATGGCACTAAAGACTAGGCGAATATCCATGTGAACTTTTAGGCTCTCGAGTCCGTTCAGATACAGTCCTTCCATCTAGTGTCTCCCGACCTTAGTTTAGGGCATGGAATAGGATGTCTGTTCCCATTCTTGACTAGGTGTCTATGGTTAATACTTGAGATCACGTTATGCCAAATTGCTCGAACTAAGAACCTCTTTTTCCTATTCGATCAATGACTGTGGCCGTAGGTTTATAGAGCGTTAACGCATCTCCAAGTGCATAGGAGATACATCTGTCATGATTTGACAGGGGATAGATCCTCTTTTTGGAACTCATTGTCCTTCCTACATAATTTGAATGCACTAGACAAGGCTTATGATGACCATATTTGAGACACGATCACCTCCTGCACAAATATAAGATATAATCATTGTATGCACGTGACTGTCATGATTACTCAAGTCTGAGGACTACTCCTGTACTATCGTAGCTGGGGATTCATGTCATACCGACCAAGGCTCCAAAGCTTCTATATGAGAATTCTCGCAAGTTAGTTCAGTCGATTCGACACCTAGTCAATCGATCCATTTATAGACGTCCCATGTCTGTCGTTGATGAAATACGAAACTCATCAAATAAATGCGACTCTTAATGCAAGTTTCCATAGGACTTCGATGCCCATTCTCGAGATCTTGAATTTGGAATATTTCAAACCCAACCCTAAACAGTTGGTTTCATGACCGTCATCCAATGTTCAATCGAATTGTTGAATGGTTGTTATTGGTTTTGTTATGATGTTTGAAAGAAATGCAAGCATAAATGTAAGAAGCACAACAAATGAAATGCCAATAGCGAATATTCATTTAATTCACTAAATAATACTGCATAAAATCGAGTTATTGTCAGAATAGATTACTAGGATGCCAATCCAATTGGCTTTTAGATCGCCTATTCTAACATCCTCTACCTACTATATATGTAACATGATTTTCATTTTGTTACAAACTTTTAATTGCAGTTTTTTTTATCTATACTATTTATTAAAGACGCAACCCTTAATAGTA
This sequence comes from Sesamum indicum, assembly GCF_026168435.1. Taxonomy (NCBI): domain Eukaryota; kingdom Viridiplantae; phylum Streptophyta; class Magnoliopsida; order Lamiales; family Pedaliaceae; genus Sesamum; species Sesamum indicum. Next base: position 16,756,602 of record NC_142664.1, on the reverse strand, counting down.
ATTAATTTTGATGATAAAATATTTATTTATAAAAATATCTTAAATGTACTCATTTATTCACAAGTATAATAAAACTATATATATATAAGTATATATATTATCGATATATATTGAGTTGTTTCGACAGTTAATTACTGTGAGTTTGTTTCTTGAGATTATAATAAAAATGTATGTGCTTACTTATTTTTTTTAAACAAATACATATATATTATTTTTTTATTACACACTCATCATGTTTGTACCGACTGTTAGTTTATTTACTATGATATCATTATTGTATGATTTTTTAGGTTAAATACAATTTTCTCCTATAAAAATGTAATGGATAGAAACTCTAGCTAAACAAAATGAAAGAGCAACCCGTCTTCCTGAACTTTTAAATTAAAATGAGGCAATTTGCCTCTCTTTACACCTCTCATGCCGAAATCAAAATGCAATGGGCAATTATTTTTTGACATATATAATGTCTATGTTACTCCTACTTACTAATATAAAAACATAAATACTGAATTACGTCCTTTTCCTATTTACTATCAAATAATCAATTTTTAGACATATATATATATATATATACATAAAATGATTTTGTTCAAACAAAAAGTCATTAGGATAAAAATGAATGGGGAGACATTTGCTTGTTTGTTTATGTTTCCTTTTTAATAGGTTTTCTTGTTAAATGACTATATTTGGATTAATTAATCAAATTTTGTTTTATACCGGATTGTGGTGCCAAATTAATGTATTTTCGATGAGAATATGTATAAACAAACATGTTTTAGGCATTCAAACTTGGCCTATCAAACTTCTAATTAAAAGCCCAGGGAGATTTGCCCTTTTTATCATTTTAAAAGGGTATTAACGACCATAATTAATTTTATCTGACGTAATTAGATCTAGGGCTGAAAAATATATCAAACTATTCAATATTCTATTGAAATCAATAGTAAAAGGTCATTTGCTTGATTGTTAAACTTAACATGCTAAACTTGGACAAAAAAGTTTGTTCGATAGACTTTGAAACTCGACTTCAACTTGTTTGGATTAGTTCAAAAATAATATCAGATACTTAAAAATATTGAATTTATTCGAACTTGACTCATATTTGATTCATCACCTATTGCTCATTTCATCTTAATTATTTATTAGATCATCAATCAAATCAAATTCGCATACAATTTTTTAAGCTTGATAATAATTCAGACAAACTTAGATAAGGAACTGTTGCAGCAACTGCAAACCAAGCAATTTGGTAGAAGCTGTTGATAGATTTGGGGCAAAGCTGAGAAGATGCTACTATAATTTGGGTTGACGACAAGTCAGCCATTGCTATTGCAAAGAACCCTAGGCAGCATGGAAGAACGAACACATCAATATGAAGTTTCATGCAATTAGAGAAGCAAAATCGAATAGAGAAGTCAATCTGGTGTATTGTCGCTTTGAAGATCAGATGGCTAACATATTAACTAATTAAAGCTCTTTCTACAGCAAAGTTCGAACAGCTAAGATCAAAGCTTAGAGTCTCTTAGAAAATTCTCCAGGAGGAGTGTTGGAGTCTGAGAATTTTCTAGGTACTTTAAAAATCATGTGACATGATAGTGTGCACATGGTTTAGTGTAAAGGCGTGGAGATCCTTATTTTCTGGTAGTTATTTTTGTAAAAAGTCTAGGTGTGTTATTGGTCTAGTATTGATCAAAACTATAAGATTTTTTGCTAATGCAATATATGTATCAGAATCTGAATGAATGTACTGTGGTTCACATAGAACCCTTTCCTTCCTGGTTGCAAGCTTATTTCAAACGTGGCCAGTTAATCAGTGTGTCAACCTCTCAACTTTCATGTGGAGCTTTCTTTGGAAGCAAGTGGTAGGAGCAAACTCCAATTGTTTGCTTGGAAAGCTTGTCATAACATTCTCCCCACTAGAGGCAATCTGGCACGTAGAATTCCAAATTTGTCATCCACCTACCAGCGGTGCATAGCCCTTCGGAGGATATAGCGAATTCTCTGGTGCATTAATGCTTGTTTGCATGCCAAGTTTGGGCCCTCTCCAGTGAGGGCATTATCTCATGCCACAGGCATACTGAAACCATGTTACAAAAGCATTTTTAAAGAAAATTGGATGAACATGAGTTCCATTTTATTCTTAATAATTCGCAGAATGGAGAATCTGGTATCATCGCAACATCCTGCTGGCAGAAGGCTTACAGACTAAACCGCACCAAACAGTAACATGTATCTATTCTATCTCAATGCCAACCCAAACGCACAAAGTCAGCACAGAGCTGCATGCCTCATGGAAATTCACCATCATGCTAGAGGAAAACCTGCTCAACCGAATCCAAGAACATCTCTGATTGATGGTTCCGCATTGGGTCCTTTAGTTACTGAAATTTGGTCGCTTACTTTGCTTCCTGTTTGTGCTTGATTGTTGGTAGAATAAGTAACGTAGTGGCTCATTCCCTAACATCATTTGATTGTTTTTAATTAATATTATTATGATACTTTCCCTCAAAAGAAAAAATAATAATTTTGTTGAATTGATTGGTTTGTAACCTAATATTAGTTGGACCTGATCCAAAAATCATTAGAAATTTTGTTTTGTTTAGTAAAAAATTAGAACATATTTTTAGTAATTCTGTATTTTATTAATTTTAATTCAATTGTCTAGACAATGGAATTAATTATTTTACTGATGATACTTGTAAAAATTACAGAATGAAGAGCTACAGAAGCTGCAAGCATGAGTAGCTGGAACTGCAATTGTTTGAAGTTGAAGACGAAGAACAGTAACTTAGTTCAGAGACGTGTTTCTTTGTTCCACGCTTATTAGTACATTTAAGTGAAAATGCGGTTTACTCTTGTTATTAAATTTTACGCCTTCTAAGGCGTGTGTTCCCGCTTTAGCTATTAGTAGAAGATTGGTAGTTAGTAGTTAGTTTTCTTCAATTAAGTCTGGCAGATATATATGTATATATGTAAGAACTGCTCTGTAACTTGAGAGAAAAATTTCAGTTCTTGAACAATTGCTTCTACAGAAATACACTAATGGCTTATTCTTCTTTGTGTATTCTTGATTCTTGTAATTTTACATGATATCAGAGTCATCATTGATGGTCTCTGATTTCCTTCTCTTTCTTTCACTTCAAACATTACATTCAAAGTTCATAACCTTCAAGAAATCACCATCGCAGAAGATATAGAAATTCTTAAGCTGCATTCAAACGACAATCCTGGAATGAGTCTTGTCACTACACCATTAGACGGTTCCAATTTTCTTTCATGGAGTAGGCCAATCAAGATAGCCTTAGGGGCTAAAAATGAAACTAAGTTTCATCAATGGTGAAGGAGCTAACCATGCAGGAGATGGCAAAGATCTTGAACAGTGGATGCAAGTGAATTAAATGGTGAAATCTTGGATATTGAATTCAATATCCAAGGAAATTGTTGAAAGCTTCTTGTACACAAATACTGCAAGGGAGTTATGGGTGGAATTGGAGACTCGATTTGGGCACAGCAACGGCCCTATGATATATCTATTGAAACGAGAAATGGCTTCAATCTCTCATGGATCACTATATGTTTCTGCCTATTTTTCGAAGCTTAAGAGGTTGTGGGATGAGTTGGCTTGTGTTACTCCTACTCCACAATGCAATTGTGGTGTATTTAAAGACATTGCAGAATTAAGAATGGCAGACCAGCTCATGGAATTCTTGATGGGGTTGCATGAGACATATGATCAAGCAAGGAACCAAATCTTAGTGATGGATCCCCTTCCTAATGTCAATAATGCGTACTCTATGATACTTAGAATAGAGAGACAGAAGGAAATAAGTGCATCAAGAAACATATGCACACCACAAAACATGGCAATGCAAGTAACAAAATGGAATGAAAGGCAGAAAACGTTTCAAAAGAAAAGAGCTGCGTCAGACAAGAAACTGCAAGTTTGCAAGGAGTGTGGTAAAACTGGGCACACAAAGGATATTTGCTTCGAAACTATGGTTTCCCTGATTGGTATGAAGCCTTGATGGAGAAAAGGAAAAGCAATGCAACAACAAACAATAAAGCATGAACAACTATAGAATCAGAGGAATCAGTACATAATGCGATTAGTGAAAAATCAGTCTCAGAAATAATCAAAACAGAACTACACAAATATTTTGGAAGGTTAGAACCTGAAATACCAATATTGACAGACACATCTACAGCACAGGTAAGTACATTGGGAATTCTGTTCTTGATAACTGGAGTTCAAATGTATGCATTATAGACAGTGGTGCTACCACGCACATGTCTAATAATCCAGTTTTATTTGTGGATTCCAAGCCTCACGATTCTAATGCTTTAATTCACCTTGCAGATGGCACTAGGCATTCTGTAACTAATTCAAGAAGTCTACTTCTTTATAGCAAAATATATCTTCATAACGTTCTTTATGTTCCAGATGTAAGATTCAATCTATTGTCTATTAGTAAGCTATGTAACTATTCTAACATTAGATTTGAATTCTTTCCTACTCACTGATAGGATAGCATTTTGTGCTTATTTCATTTAATATTACAACCTATTTTGTGATCAAATGCTCCTAATTAAATATTATTTTGCAGCATTAGGACAAACGAAATGGAAAATGAAGAAAAGCACAAAAATGAAAATTTGGACAAGACTCAAACTCAATTTTGGCAAGAATTTGGAGCTGCTTGGACTACCTTTTGATAAATGAGGAGTTTAATTAGGATTATAATTTTATTTCCATAAGCTTTTAGTTTAATTAGGAATCTAGCTATTATAAATAGGTGATGTAATTCACTTTAAGAAACAACTTTTGAACTTTTGAGATCTCTACGCTTTTATAATATTTTCCTATTTTGCTTTTCATGAGCATTTCTAGCTAGTTCTCTCATTTCGGTTGAAGACTTGGTGAATACTTAAATCCAACAAGTTGTGAGATCTAATTTATGCTTTCTACTTTTATTCATATTGGTATTTTGTGTTGTTCTCTGTGCTTTTATTACAAATAATCTGATTTATTGTCAAGAATATTTGCCTAACCAATTGAACATGCAAATCTGTAATTGTTTGTTTAGTTCAATAATTAGTGGTAATATAGCATAATTGATTATGTAGAAGTTTTCGATGATGTTGTGGGGAATTCACAATCTAACTTAAATAAATCCTCATAGGAATTTATTGGTTAGAATTGGGCCTTTCTAGTTCTTATGCTGTCGGTAAATTAAATCTTGAGGACGTTCCCAAGGTTGTTTACTGATTAGGGATTTAGTCAACGGACGTTCCTTGACTATCCACAAGGAAAGGTGAGGTCGTTAGGTCGTACCAATGACCATAACCAATTTATCAATCATGAATAATTGTTATCTTTGCATCTATGATCAACCGTGGAATGAAGTATGACTTGTCTTTAACTAGAATATTTTTATCATATATTTATCTCTTCTTATTTTAGTTTTTTTTTATTTTTATTCTTCACAATCATAAAAATCCCCCCCAATTATTTTTATTTTTTTATTTTTTTAAAGAAATTAATTTAAAATCAATCCCTGTGGATTCGACCCTACTCAAAATTCTACAAAAGTGTTCGTGGGAATTATTTTTGGTGGATCCGACACCCATCAAATTTTGACGCCGTTGCCGGAGATTGTTGTCATTTAAATTAATTTCTTTTTCTTGAAACATGGTTTTATGCCACGTTCTTCTCGTACAGGATAACTGAATTTGACCTAGAGATTGAGAAGTCCGCTCGGAGACTTCGAAAAGAAACCAAGCAATACAAGGAAGAGACTTCTACTTCTTCCTTACTAGCAGCAGATTCTAAGTTAGACGTGTCCACGTCTAACAACTCTAAAGACGAAGTCATGGTCCATAATCCTGAACGAATGATCAAAGAGATGACTTCGCTCCACTTAAATCAACAACCACTCTGCCTTGAATATCCTAATTTAAATGTTGATTTTGAACTTAAATCCGGTCTCATCCACTTACTTCCCATTTTTCGTGGCCTTGTAGGTGAAGACCCACACAAGCACCTCAAGGAATTTCATGTGGTGTGTTCCGGCATGAGGCCTCAAGGAGTCACTGAAGAACAAGTCAAGCTAAGAGCCTTTCTATTCTCATTGGGGGATAAAGGAAAATATTGGCTCTACTCCTTACCTTCGGGATCTATTGTTAGTTGGAACGAGCTCAAGAAACTATTTCTTGATAACTACTTCCCCGCTTCAAGGACTACAAACATCACGAAGGAAATAAGTGGAATACGCCAATTCTCCAGTTAAAGTTTCTATGAATATTGGGGGAGATTCAAGCAATTGGTAGAAAGTTTCCCTCATCACCAAATTCTCGACCATCTTCTAATTCAATATTTTTATGAAGGGTTGTCTGAGGTAAATAGAAGCTTGATAGATGCAGCTAGTAGAGGTGCTTTGTATGACAAAACTCCTACAGAAGCACGCAAACTAATCACAATCACAAAGGGTAAATAAGGTAAGTACTTCTATTTATGAACGTTTATATAAACTTACTTCTCTTGTTGAAAAGTTTATAGGGGGAAGCATTCAACAAGTTAAGACATGTGGGATATGTACATCTTTGGGACATTGCACCGACGCTTGTCCTACACTTCACGAAGAATCAACCGAAGATGCTGACGCCGTTGGTAGATTTTCTGGGCAACTACAAAGGAGATATGCCCCATTTTCCAATACCTATAACCCTGGATGGAGAGATCACCCAAATTTGAGGTATGGCAATCAACCTCAAAATTTTTAAAGGGTTCCACACCAACAACCACCACCACCATCTCAAGCCAATCATAATAACGGTATGCCTTTGGAGGATATCGTGAAGACACTCCCCTTGAGCACCCAAAAATTCCAACAAGAAACCCGCTCGAGCATACAAAATGTGGAATCCCAAATGAGTCAACTGGCTTCCTCCATTAGTCGTTTGGAGTCTCAAGGTAAGTTTCCTTCCTAAAAATTATTAATCCTAAGCAAAATGCTAGTGCTATTTGTTTACGCAGTGGAAAAGAGCTACAGTCCAAATCAGCATTAAGCATGGACACGCACAACAAAGCACAACAGAGGAAGAGTTCGAAATTCCCACCAAACAAGCTAAAAAATCCAAACAAGTCAGAAATGACATTCCTACGGGATTGGTGACAAAACCACCCTTCGCGGAAAGGTTTGCTAAGGGGAAAAAAAGAAGAAGAGAGGGAAATCTTTTAAACTTTCCGCAAAGTGGAGGTAAACATTCCATTACTTGACGCAATCAAACAAATACCTTGTTATACCAAATTTCTCAAAGAACTGTGCACCAACAAAGGGAAGTTGAAAGGCAATGAAAGGGTAAGTAGGGGGAAGAATGTGTCCGCCATTCTCCAACAAAAACTACCTCCCAAATGCAAAGACCCCGGCATGTTTTCTATCCCTTGTAAAATTGGTTTAATAGGTATTAAGAGAGCCATGTATGATTTGGGTGCTTCTATAAATGTCATGCCTCTTACTATCTTTAAATCTTTGAATGTTGGTCCATTAAAAGAAACAGGTGTTGTGATTCAACTTGCTGATCGTTCTATTGTTTACCCCGAAGGAATCCTTGAAGATGTTTTAGTAGAAGTTAAAGAATTGGTTTTTCCTGCTGATTTCTTTGTGATAGATATGAGGGAAGACAACTCCCCCAATTCTACATCTATTTTGTTAGGAAGACCATTTCTTAAAATCGCTAGAACAAAAATTGATGTCCACAATGTTACTCTCACTATGGAATTTGATGGTGAAATTATAAGATTTAATATATATGAATCCATGCGATATCCTAGTGATGTACCTACTGCTTTCTTTTTGAATGCACTTGACCTGTTGTGCAGGAATTGGCAAATTATGATAATGAAGACCACACCAAGTTAGTGTTAGAAAGGAGCCTCACAACCACACAAGTGAAACTTTTGGAGGACTTTATAGCACTCGATCCAAACATAGGAGAAAGCGTCTTTGAATTCGAAGCCCTTCCACCTTTACCCTTCAATCTTGCTTTCATTGAGTTGCCACAATCTCATACTAAACTTGTCCCTTCTATCTTGCAGGCACCTACTTTGGAATTGAAGGAATTGCCCAAACATCTCAAGTATGCCTTCTTAGGAGAAACTACACTCTATCGGTGATCATCTCTAGCAAGCTTTTCGCTTTAGAAGAGAAGAAGTTAATCCGTGTGCTTCGAGAGTTCCGAGAGATCATTGGTTGGACATAGCCGACATCAAGGGGCTAAGCCCTTCTACATGCATGCATAGGATTCTACTTGAAGAAGGAGCCAAACCATCACGAGAGGCACAACGTCGATTGAACCCGCCTATGATGGAAGTGGTGAAGAAAGAAATCTTAAAACTTCTTGACGCAGGTATAATCTTTCCTATTTCTGACAGTGAATGGGTAAGTCCTACTCAAGTTGTGTCTAAGAAAATCGGTATCACTGTGGTTGAAAATTCTCTTAAAAATTTGGTACCCACTCGTGTTCAAAATAGTTGGCGTGTATGTATAGATTATAGGAAACTCAATGCATCCACTAGAAAGGATCATTTTCCACTTCCTTTTATTGATCAAATGCTAGAATGGTTAGCTAGGCGTTCTCATTACTGTTGTCTTGATGGCTACTCAGGTTTTCATCAAATACCTGTGGCGCTAGCCGACAAAGACAAAACTACCTTCACGTGCCCTTTTGGCACATTTGCCTACCGATGAATTCCCTTCGGTTTATGCAATTCACCCTCCACATTCCAAAGATGTATGGTAAGCATTTTTTATGACTATGTGGAACAATTCATAGAGGTGTTCATGGATGATTTCACTATTTATGGAAATTCTTTCAATGATTGTTTGGGAAAATTGGCTAAAGTTCTTGAAAGGTGCATAGAGAAGAACCTTGTGCTTAATTATGAAAAGTGTCATTTTATGATTGATCAAGGTTTTATTTTGGTGCATATCGTACCTTCTAAGGGAATAGAAGTCGATCCAGCTAAAATTTATGTCATAAAATCCCTACCTTACCCCGTTAGTGTGCGGGAGATTCGCTCTTTTCTTGGTCATGTAGAATTTTATAGACGGTTCATTAAGAATTTCTCCAAGATAACTCAACCCCTATGCAAGTTGTTGCAAAAGGATGAGACCTTCATGATTGATGAAGCATGCAAATTGGCATTCGATAAGTTGAAAGATTCTTTGACCTCCACACCAATAATTCAACCTCCAAATTGGAAACTATCATTTGAGGTCATATGTGATGCAAACAACCATACTATTGGCGCCGTTCTAGGCCAACGAGTTGAAAAGGACCCTCATGTCATCTACTATACTTCAAGGATGTTAGACAACACTCAAAGCAATTATACCACCATGGAAAAAGAACTATTAGCTGTTGTTTTTGCTTTAGAAAAATTTGTTCTTATTTGCTTGGTAGTAAAGTGATTGTTTATTCTGATCATGCAGCACTTAAGTATCTCTTGTCAAAAAAGGACGCAAAGCCAAGGCTCATACGATGGATACTCTTACTACAAGAGTTTGACTTAACCATCAAGGACAAAAAGGGGGCGGAAAATCTCATTGCCGACCATCTCAGCCAATTAATAATCGAAGGATATTCACCCCCTTTAAAAGATGAATTCCCGGATGAACAACTCCTTGCCACACAAGGAACAATCCCATGGTACGTTGATCTAGTAAATTTCCTCGCTACTAATACATTGCCTAATGATTTGTCTAGAGCAAAAAGAAAAAAATTAGAAGTGATGTAAAGTACTATGTTTGGGATGATCCATATTTGTGGAAGTATTGCTCAGATCAAATCATAAGGAGGTGCGTACCCGAATCCAAAGTCTATTCTTGAATTTTGTCACTCTCATGCTTGTGGGGGGTATTTTAGGCCTAAACGAACAACATTGAAAGAGTTAGAATGTGGTTTATTTTGGCTAAATTTGTTTAAAGATTCTTATCTATTTTGAAAATCTTGTAAGAATTTCCAAATGACGGGAAATCGGTCCCCGTGATCAAATGCCCCTAACCTCCATACTTGTGTGTGAAATTTTTGATGTATGGGGAATTGATTTCATAGGACCATTTCCCTCATCTTTTGGTAAATCTTACATCATTCTTGGGGTAGATTATGTATCTAAATCGATTGAAGCAAAATCCACACGTACGGATGATGCTAAAACTGTCATAGATTTTGTGAAGACTAACATCTTTTCTCGGTATGGAATGCCTAGAGCCATCATTAGTGATCAAGGGACTCACTTTTACAATAAGATGGTAAGTGCTTTGTTCAAAAAGTACAATGTAACTCATCGAGTCTCCACTACCTACCACCATCAAACAAATGGTCAAGCCGAAGTCTCGAATCGTGAGATCAAGTCCATACTTGAAAATACAGTCAATCCCAATCGCAAGGACTGAAGCATTCGCTTGGATGATGAATTATGGGCCTACCGCATTGCATACAAAACTCCAATAGGTATGTCCCCATGCCGTTTAGTTTTTGGTAAACCTTATCATCTTCCTGTTGAGCTTGAACATAGGGCTTTTTGGGCAATCAAACAACTCAATATGATGATAGATAAGACGGGGTGTCAAAGAAAATTGCAACTCCAAGAGCTTGAGGAAATTCGAAATGATGCTTATGAGAACTCAAGGATCTATAAAGACAAGACTAAAGTTTTCCATGATCAAGCCATCTCAAGAAAAGTCTTTGTTGTTGGACAAAAAATGTTGCCTTTTCATTCCAAACTTGAACTTTTTTCGGGTAAGTTGCGTTCTCGTTGGATTGGACCTTTTGTTGTGACTCATATTTTTTCTCATGGTGCAGTTGAAATCAAAAGTCCAACCACTCAAAAAGTGCTCAAGGTGAACGGGCATAGGCTTAAACCGTTCTAGGAAGGTTTTCAATCAACCTTAGTGGACAAAATACAACTTATGGAACCAACCATCACTTAAAAACACCATCCCGTCTAGCCAAAGACGTTCAAGAAAGGCGCTTCTTGGGAGGCAACCCATGTTTTTTTTCTTTTTCTCAATTGTTTATTTATCTCCCATCTAGCTTCTTGTGAATGTTGTGATACCACTACAATCGATTTTTGCAGGTCAAAAGGTATGAGCATCCACAAGGAACTCTCCTTCTCATTCAAGGTATCACAATTCTCGAGCTCACGCAGTTCCACCACCTAACCCCAAATCACTAAAGGTCGCTCTCTTTCTCCTTTTCTCTTATTTTGTCATCATAGAATATGCATGCTTGCCACATTGAGGACAATGTGGAATTAAGTGGAGGGAGGGTGTTTTGATGATTTCTTTGAAAGAAAAATGAGTCTTGGTGAATAATTGATTTGATTGATGCTAGCTACCCTTTCCATATTTGTTGAACCGAATTTTTTTTTCTTGTCCTCATGCTAGCTTTATGATCAAAGACTTATGGTAATCAAGTAATAATTTGGTAATGTGTGATAAGAGTGTGCATCTAATGACTCTTGACAACTTACGGTTAAGAACTTGTTTTTGCAAATGGTGATTTGATTTGAAAATTGAATGTGAAAAATTGGTGCACATAACCTACCCAGAGAGGAATTTTGAGCCTATACATCCATGAAAATCTATAATTTTTCTTATCTTGAGAGACAATGCTTCATGATTTTATCTTCCTAGAACTTGTTTTGAACCATATCGAGGCCACATCTTTATGCATACACTTGAAAATGATAAAGGCACTAGGATAAAAACCCCTTTAGCTTAAAAGACCACCCACATACAATTCCCCTTAATAACCCCATTTGAGCCTTATAAGCCTTAATTCCTTGTTATGAAACCCCAAGTATAAATAAACTCTACCATCTTTTTATTACCCTAGTTTGGCCCTTTCAAGGATTAGTAGAGCGTCAAGAAAACAAAGATATATTCTAAGTATGTGTTTTGACATCAAATGTGAGGATATCTCAATTTTGGTAAATGAGGTTTATGAGCTAACACGTCATGTGACAATCTTGTTCTATGCCTTAATGCAAAAGAGACAAAGAAAGAGAGAGAAAAAAAAAAGAAAAAGAAAAAAATGCCTTAAAAAAAGCAAAAAAAAAGAAAAAAAGAAAAATCAAGGAACGCAAGAAAAATATATATATATATATATTCTCTCTCTTTGAAAAAAAGGCATAGCTCAAGTCGAGTTCTAGATGTTCTTTATGTTCCAGATGTAAGATTCAATCTATTATCTATTAGTAAGCTATGTAACAATTCTAACATTAGATTTGAATTCTTTCCTACTCGTTGATAGGATCGTATTTTGTGCTTATTTCATTTAATATTTCGACCTATTTTGTGATCAAATGTTCCTAATTAAATATTATTTTGCAGCATTAGGACAAACGAAATGAAAAATGAAGAAAAGCACCAAAAAGGAAATTCGGACAAGACTCAAACTCAATTTTGGCAAGAATTTGGCGTTGCTTGGACTACTTTTTGAAGAATGAGGAATTTAACTAGGATTATAATTTTATTTCCATAAGTCTTTTAGTTCAATTAGGAATCTACTTTTAATTCTAGTAGAATTAGGTATCTAGCTATTATACATAGGTGATGTAATTCACTTTAAGAGACAACGTTTGAACTCTTGAGATCTCTACGTTTTTATAATATTTTCCTATTTTGCTTTTCATGCGTTCTTTCATGAGCATGTCTAGCTAGTTCTCTCATTCCGGTTGAAAACTTGGTGAATGCTTAAATTCAATAAGTTGTGAGATCTAATTTGTGCTTTCTACTTTTATTCATACTGGTATTTGTGTTGCTCTCTGTGCTTTTATTACAAATAATCTGATTTATTGTCAAGAATATTTGCCTAGCTAATTGAACTTGCAGACCGTAATTGTTTGTTTAGTTCAATAACTAGTGGTAACATAACATAATTGATTATGTAGAAGTTTTTGATTATGTTGTAGGGAATGCACAATCTAACTTAAATAAATCCTTGTAGAAATTTATTGGTTAGAATTGGGCCTTTCTAGTTCTTAATGCTGTCGGTAAATGAAATCTTGAGGACGTTCCCAAGGTTGTTTAATGATTAGGGATTTAGTCAACGGACGTTCCTTGACTATCCACAAGATATAGTCAAGGAAATGTGAGGTCGTTAGGTCGTACCAATGGCCATAACCAATTTATCAGTCATGAATAATTGTTATCTTTGCATCTATGATTGACCGTGGAATTAAGCATGATCCTGTCTTTAACTGGAATACTTTTATCATATATTTGTCTCTTTTTATTTTAGTTTTTTTTATTTTTATTCTTCACAATCATAAATCCCTCCCAATTATTTTTATTTTTATTTTTTTGAAGGAATTAATTTAAAACCAATCCCTATTGATTCGACCCTTCTCACACTTGTACAAAAGTGTTTGTGGAAATTATTTTTGGTAGATCCGACACCCATCACTCATTGTGTTATGCAGGACCACAAGACCAAACTAGTGGTTGGAGTAGGAAGCTTTGTAGGGAAGCTCTATATTCTCAACAAAGAATTTGTTGAAAAAAGTTACATAGATAAAATACTAGCTCTTAGTATGGAAATTGGTTTAAATGCATCCAATGTAGCAACAGAAATTTGGCACAGAAGGCTTGGCCATACTTCTAGCAATGTGATATTACACACTAGTTTAATAAAGATAACAAAACTCAAACATTGTTTTGTGAAATTTGCCTACCTTTTCCATTAAGTGATTCATGTTCTGTAGATAAGTTTGGTTTGTTGCCTGTAGATTTATGAGGGCCTTACAATCAATATTCCATATCTAGATGTACATATTTTCTAACTATTGTGGATGATGACACTAGGTGTACATGGACATTTCTAATGCAATACAAATCACAAACTGCAGACATGCTAATAGCCTTTCATAAGATGATCTTAACACAATTAACAAGAAGATCAAAACCATAAGGACTGATAATGGAACTGAATTTAAGGGAGAACAATGTCAAAGTTTCTTTAAGAAAGAAAGCATAATACATCAAACTACATGCACTTACACCCCATAAATGGAGTTGTGGAGAGGAAACATAAACATCTATTGGAAGTAGCTAGAGCACTAATGTTTCAGTCAAATTTGCCTAAATGTTTTGGACTAAGGCAATCCTAACTGCCACCTACATTATTAACTGGTTACCTACAGCTATCTTGAAGTGGATAACACCTTATGAAGCACTACATAAGAAACTTGCTAATTATAGTCATTTAAAACCTTTGGTTGTTTGTGTTATGCCACAAACACACTACCTAACAAATCAAAATTTGGCCCTAGAGCTTCAAAATGTGTGTTTATAGGGTATGCTCATAATGGAAGAGGTTACAAATTATAAGATATTAACAAAGGAGCTATAATAATATCAAGAGATTTTCAAGAACATATTTTTCCTTACATAGGACAGCTAGAAGATCCTATTACATGCTCCATTCCAACCATAGGTTCTCAAAGAGATAATGAAATTGAATAAAATAGAACTGAAGAAGAACAAAATATTGATGCCTCAGAAAACATAGATGATTTCCATGAAGAAGAAAGCATTGACTTACCACTTAGACATAACACAGAACTTAGAAGATCCACTAGGATCACTACTAGACCAGCAAAGTTTTAGGATTTTATTTGCTCACAAGTTATTGAAGAAACTGACATAACAGTTGTTGTGCACTCTGTCAATATGCATTTATGTTTTATTAAAGCATTATCACATCAGAGAGAACCAAGAACCTACACTCAAGCCATTCAAAGAAAAGAATGGAGAGAAGCTATGGAGAATGTTAATTAAAGGCCCTAGAGAAAAACAAAACCTGGGAGATTGCATTATTACCAAAAGGCAAGAAAGCAATAGGGTGTAAGTGGATGTATAAGTTTAAACTTAACTCTTATGGATCCATTGAAAGATACAAAGCTAGATTAGTGGCTAAGGGATATAATCAAATACCAGGAATAGATTACATAGACAGTTTCTCACCTATAACAAAGCAGTGAGAGTAAGAACCTTACTAGCAGCTGCAACAAAACAGCACTGGTGTGTGCACCAATTGGACATAAATAAAATCATTTTTACATGGCTTTCTAGAAGAGGGATTGTATATGCAAGCACCTGAAGGGTAGTTAATTCCTGCAAACTTAAAAAATCGATATATGGGCTTAAAGAAGCCTCAAGGCAATGGAATCAAGTATTTACAACTAAGTTAGAAGCCTATGGTTTCAATCAATCTAAGTATGACTATTGTCTTTTCACTAAAACCACTTCAGATGGACTTTTTTGTTTGCTTGTGTATGTGTATGATGTCCTAATTGCAGGTCTTATAGAACATGAAATTGCAAAAATTAAACTATACTTAGATGATTATAAAAAGAAATAAAGATGAGATGGATAAATTAATTTTCTAATTTTATATGTAAGTTAATATTATTATTTTTAATTTGAATTTTTATTACATTTAAGGTTTTTTATATTAGTCATATACAAATAATTATAATTCAAAATATTAATTTATTAATTATATTAAAATAGAATTTCTATGATTTTTGTTTAAAAATTACATGTATGATCAGAGTTTATTAAAATATTAGTGAAATTCAGTAACACATGTAATGTTCAATTTTTGGAAGATATTGGGTTGTGATATCTATTCAATTTTGATGTGGATCACCGGTTATTATTTTTCTTTATAGAGAAGAATTGGTAAATGGCAAAACCAATAAGTCAAAATGGCAAAACACAAAAGTATTTCTACTATAATCCCTCTGTGACATGAATTTACCTCTGATAGTAGTGCTCCTTGGATGCATCTCCATGCAAACATCCTTACTTTAGAAGGCACTCTACATTTCCATAGGATTGTCAATTCTTCCTTTCCCTTAACGAAAAAGCTACTACTGCTTAGCTAATACCCAAGTAATACGCTATATAAACTATGAACTGACCCTTCCTCTCAAAGTGCCAAACCATCTCATCAAGAACGGAATCTCGTTCATGATTATTAATTGGATGCACTTCGCATCGTTTCAGATGATCCAATCTATATGAATTACACTTGGTTTTAGAGAGAAAAATCGAGCTGGGATTATAGAGCTTAATTAACTCCGATAGAGTGCGACTTGTCCAATGGGTCCCAGCGCTGGCAGTTCCATGCTAGGTTTCATGGAATCTGGGAGGGAATGCATGGCAATCTCCGCCAATATCAATTTCAACTCTTCTCCAACTAACTATAGCCGTCGTTTAGGGGCGTGTGCTGCTGCCAGTTTTGGCTCAATGATTGAGACACCCAGTCCCCTCTTCCTGTCCGTGGTATCCACATGAATTCTAGTCGATCTCCCTCGCCTACCTTGGCAACGCCTTCCTCTGGTCCTTGTCACCTCAAGCTAGAGTGGTATAGTGACAAAAACAGTTTCAGACAGGGATTTGGCAGGTAATGATTTGATTGACCATAGGAGTGACATTGAATTGCATCTCATCATCAGGGACCTCCAGGTCGTAGGTCATGGGACCTATTTCATTTGCTAGCTTCCTTTGCTCGACTTTCTTTTCCATTTTCCTATCCTCTTGAGATCCTCCAGTTGCTTGACTACCTTGATGCCTGCTACTAGTTGAACTAAAGTCACCAAAGATAGCTGCTCCTCATTCAGCACCTGCCTCGCGTTGCGGCTGGGTTCTTATCATGCTTGAATTTGTATGTGGCATAGCTTCTGAACAGTTTCGTAGAGGCACAGGTGCTCTAAAACATGAGTCATATGGTGCATCTGCTCCTGCATTCTTGAAGCCTTCTTCAAATCGAGTCTCACAATACTTTGCAATGTGGCCAAGCTTTCCGCATAGGTTGCAAAAATTTGGGAGTCGTTTGTACGTGAAGTGAACTATAAGCTTGTCCCCATCATAGTGCATATTTTCAGCGCCCTTTTCAGTCGATTGTTGACGTTGATTGCAACCTGAATATGCAGCTCTCCGCCCTATGAGCTTCCCATCTCGTCCATCTCCATATTTTGAAAATTCAACAACCGATACCTATGTGCGTCTTGATACCTAGGTTCATCCGGTTGAGCGGTAGTTTGTGAATGTGAACATAGAAATCACACCAATTTGGATGAACATTCAAGGGATTGTCTTTCGAGCCTATTATGTTTAAGATAATGATGTTCTACTCGAAACTCCATAGGCAACCCTCTAAGACCCTCTGTATGTCTATCACATTGAAGAAGCGCATGAGGATTCTATTCCTTGTTTTTGTGTAATTCATCTATTAAGAAAAAGTCAATATATTTGTTGATATTAGTAAAATAATAAAATAAAAGCCCACATTTACAATAATCGACTTTGTTATAGATTAAACAAATATTTTTTCGATCAAATTATACTTATACATTTTCAGACGCTAATGTCTGCGAAGAGGCATACGTCATTCAAATTTTATTAATGGAGGATTTTATTACCGAAAACAAATGTATGCGATATTATATATAATTTTTCAACTACAAGAAATTCACTTACCAAAACTCAAGCTCGTGCAATGCAATTATCCTTCATAATTATTGGTGATTGAGATAAGTGCCCATTACTATAAATATACACATAAAAAGCAATATAAATAGGATTTTAAGCTTACTATTTATTCTAAAACATTTTAATAAACTTTAATCATAAATAAAGACATATTATAAATTAAGAAAATCAATTACTAACTCCAATATAAATAGGGATACAATAGAATAATAGCAAATAGAATTAAGGATAATTAGCACATTCATACGAAAATTTAAGGAAATAACAATTATAACGTCAACTTTGTCCATGAATTATAATAAATAAAATTTAATTTTTTCAAGTAAAAGTTTGCATTTGAGATCATTAATAAAACTAGAGAACTTTCATTTATTTATTTAATTTTATCTAGTTCAATGTTATATTTACAATTACAACCACCTTCTCTGAAATTTGGTATCATTATTTAAATTTTACTGGTTTGAGAAATAACATCTAGTTCCCTAACGTTTGTTTTCGTCTAATAAACAAATAAAATAAAATTCTATATTCAGCAAATTGAATTATCACTAACTTGTTGTCTGACCAAACTGCCATTTCACACTTTACACTCTAATGCATGTGAGGAGACTCTTTTATAAGGATAATTTGATTAGAAAATAATCATTCAAACTGCAATAATAAATTAATTTATATCATTTAATTATTTTTCATAATATTGATAAATTCGTTGAATTTTTACTAATGAGAAAATTTTAATATTAAATATAATTTCTCAAATCACATAAAAATTACATATATAATTTTACCAAAATTTAGGAGGATCATCCCTTATAAGATCATTTAAATAGTTATAATATTTACTTTAACCACAAATTATAATAAATAAACTTTAAAAAATGTTTTTTTAAAATTATAATTATTTGTATTTAATTTGAAGTAATACAAATACCATAAAGCAATTTTAAATATATTTTGTAGATTACACTTGAGATGAATTTCTATTACGCCACCGGTGTTGTTCCCTCTTTCCGACATTTTAACATGTTTCCTGCACCCACATGATGAGAATGTTAGTTAATTTCTCCATATACATGAAACAAAAGATATTGCAAACATATAGAAAGTCGTTCAAACAACTTTTTGATCACCAAATAATCCTTTAAGTTCAATATGCAAAGAGCGCTCATTTATTTAGTGAACATCAATTCTCATAATTAAAGTTTGATTGAGGCAGGTTCAACTGCATTACACAACATACGACGGTCTGATGTAGAAAATATATTCTATATTACTGATATATGAAAAACAATGCATGTCACACGATCCTATGATAGTAGACATGACACGTACATTACAATTATTAAAAATATGTACGAATAAATGTACATCAAACAATATTCAGCTCTATTTATATTGATTAAGTAAAACTTGTTTTCTTACTTGAGAAGAAGCTACTAAAAAGAACTCAAATATATGAGTTCGGTTAAAAACCAATATACTGTTTAAAAAAATTCATGAAGAATTTCCAAAGCAATTAAACATGGAATTGGCATGGGTCTTTACAATTAGTCTTAGTAAACAGAGACCTGATGCCTATCGACAACGTCCTCCTACTAAGATAAAAATGAAAGTTAACCTTTACTCATAGGTTATCCTCTTAAGTTAAGCATGGCATCCACAACTTAGTTCTTTAAGTAGATATGACGTTATTCTCTTAAGACACGCCTATTGATAGGGAAATTGGATTAGGACAAGTCTTGTGTCATCTCAACAAATGGAAGGACTTCCTTGAGTTCATCAAAATTTGAATTATTGTCATTCTACGAGTCTATTTCGTAGTGTTATATTATATATTTCGTCCCATATAGAATTTCATCCAAAAAAATTAGGAAATACCTTTATTTCATCCTTTTGACTCTTGTGATTTTCATAGTTGTGTGACAGCCAAAGAATTTATATCATCGATTTTCAATTTTCTTAGTAAAGTGTGAATAGGCAAGAGTTTCCAAGTATTCAATAAATGTTTTCTTCTAGAACTCATTGTATTCCTCTGTAGCAATTTCCTTAGGGTTACAGAGCTGCATCAAACAGAGGAACTATTAAATTCTGAAGACAAGCAGCTTCAGCAAATAAAGTAAAAAAGTATTACTTCATAGGCTCGCCCATACTGGATGGGTCCCATTTGTATGCTCCAAATCCCAATATCGCTCAACTACTGTATTAGTCTTCTTCTTTTTATGTTGTACCATAAGCATTACTAAAATTTCACCAAGTAAACTGAAAGGAAAATGCTTTACACCTAAAACATGAGCCTAACTAAATCAGCACAAGGATAGTACCTCAGTTTTCGCATTTTGGTCACCCTTGCTGGCTTCAACAGGATCCTCATCAACCTCAACCTGCAAAACTGCCACTTTTTAGGAAGCCCTTGCCAATAAGAGTGCATAGCTACCTTCAAGAGCAGAAGCACAGGAGTTCTTGGGGGATAACTGGTAGTAAGATTTTTAGGATAAAAAATTGGCAATCTTTATCCTATTTGCACTATCACCTTATATTTTTACCAGTTGACCAATATGTTATGCTAACTGCATTTTCATCTACATGCACCCTTCCTTTCTATTAGAGAGGATCATTAGATCTAATGTAAACGCACACCTAAATACCAATCCACGACAACATTCCTAGTAAGATAAAAATGAAATCTAACATTTAATCACAACTTATCCCATTATATTAAGGGTGACATCCACAACTTAGTTCCATAAGTATATATAAAAATAAATGTTCAACTACAACCTTATTCTCTTAAAATAGGCCTGTTGATGGGGTAATTAGATCAGGAGAAGACCTGTGTCGTCTAGACAAATGGAAGTACATCCTTGAGTTCGAAAAATTTCAAATTACTGTCATTCCCAAGAGTCTATTTCATAGTGTTGTATTATATAGAATTTCGTGCAGAAAACTTAAGGAATACATTTCTTTCATCCTTTTAACTCTTATGATTTTTAAAGTTGTCCTACAACCAAAACGAGATTTGCAATTTTGTTAGTAAGAATGACACCCCAAAATGAGATTTTGTGAAATGTAGTACCTGCCCAAGCAAGAGAAAAATTATCAAATAAGAAAGCTCCAAGTAATCTATGTATTTTTTTTGAGTGGAACACATTTTGAAACTTTTGAAAACTTGTAAAATGGGGTAAAATGGCCCTCGATTTGGGAGAAAAGGATACAACCTCATTGTTTTCTTAAAAAAAATTCAATTAACACACCGCTCAATGTTTATCACCTCATTGTCACCCCGCAACCTATCAATACGCCATTTAAACACTCTTCCTCTATATGTGCACACACATATTTTAAAAATTGAAAAAGCTAAACACAAAATGAACAAACTAGCAGAACAAGTACCTTGCACATGTAATAATAATAATAGTTGTTTTCTTCTCTTGTCTTTCCAAGAGCAGACATTGTTCTCCATACTCTTGTCGAATTGGTGGATATTCCTTTATCTTTTTTCTTTTTATTTTCCGGATCTTGCGTTTTTTGGTTGTTGCTTTTCTTCCTTCTTTTGTTTATACTGCTTTTTCTTTTTATCATTTTATCAAATCTTGGTTTGTTTGTTGTTGCTTTCCTTTCTTTCTTCTTTCTTTTTTTTTTTTTGCTTGTGGATCAGCATGTGCCACATTATTTCTGAGCTAGTTTATCTTACAAGATGCTTCACATAGGTACATTAGCGAACCATTATCTGATCCTTAATGTATCAAATAGCTCTTTAGGAGTAGGAATCTGATTGTTGTGGATGAATTGGAAAGAGCAACGTCTCCCTTTGATGGGTTTGCAACATTTGCATGGAGTTTTAGTTATATATCATTGTAGTTCCTCTATTGTTATTGTTTTAGTTTTTTTTATTTATAAGTAGTTTGAATTTTATTGATATACTAATTATCATTTACTTTTTTTAAAAAGAGTTTAAATGAATAAGCCTATAGTATCAGAATATTTACTTTTTACATGTTGTGGCCCAACATTGCTTGTTGAAGGAGGAACTCAAAATATTGGATATATGTTTATCCATATTGCTGATACTTTGTTGATTTATCTGCTTGATGCTATAATGTGTATTTGTTTAAGCAAGTTAGTATCATTACATGGCTACGGACTAGCAAAGTTTGTAGCTAGAATATCTTTTCTTCTAATGGAGCACTTTAATGCCAAGTTTTTCTTCTCTAAATGTGAGTTTTGAAGAAAGTCGCCAATGCCTTTTCTCTGCACTTGAATCAGGAATGCCTGTCCCACATTATTTCTATTTAGGTTTATCTTGCAGGATGCTTCTCTTAGGTACATTGGGAAACCACTATCTGATCTTTAATGTATCAAATCACTCTTTTGGAGTAGGAGTCTGATTGTTGTGGTTGAATTGGGAAGAGCAACGTCTCCGTTTGATTGGATTGCAAAATTTGTATGGAGTTTTAACTATATATTATTGAATTTCCTCTACTGTTATTATTTTATCTTTTTATTTATAAATAGATTGAAATTTAATGATGTATTAGTTATTATTTTTTCTAAAAAAAAAACGTCTAAATGAATAAACCCTTAGTATCAAAATATTCATATTTTCTATGTTGTGGCCAACATTGCCGGCTGAAGGGGAACTTAGAATATTGGGAATATGCTTATCCATATTGCTTAGACTGTGTTGATTGATTTGCTTGATGCTATAATACTTATTGTTTAAGTAAGTTCGTATCATTGCATGGCTATGGACTAGAAAATGTGTAGCAAGAATGTCTTTTCCTCTAAAGGAGCACTTCAACGCAGGGATTTTCTTCTCTAAATGTGAATTTCAAAGAAAGGCACCAATGCCTACTTGAATCAGGAATACTTATGTCACATTGTTTCTGTACATGTTTATCTTGCAAGATGGTTCTCATAGGTACATTAACAAACCATTATATGATCCTTAATGTATTAAATAGTTTTCTAGAGTACGAGTCTGATTGTTGTGCATGAATCGGGAAGACAATGTCTCCCTTTAATGGATTTTAATTATATATCATTGCCATACAACGAAATCGTAGGTAAGCACATAATAACAATTTCATAGGTCAACAACGTATTAAAGATAAATAACATATATTAACAGTCAAGTATATCTACAATAAGTATATATATATATATATATATATATACTTCGATTAACTATAGTTACCTCAATTATCAAAATGACTACTTCAGTAGAAGGAACTGATCAAACTTCTAATTTATTCCTTGTGTTAGATGGAAAAAAAAAAAGCCAAGAGTGTTGCGTCTCTATGTTTTTGTGTATGAGAGAAGACTCTATCCTTTTTTTTTTTTTTTTTTTGTCAAGAAATGTGCAAATTGAAGCAGATATACCATACACAATTATATATATATATACATATACTTTATACAACTTGGTTAGTCCAACAATGTGTAGGTAGTTTTGAAGGCATGTGTTGCCACTAGCTTGCCCCCATCCACATTTGCTCCCTTCTTACTATTCTCTTTTCTCGTTTTTTTCTTAAAAAGTTTTACTAAAATTATAATTTTGTCCCTTTAATTTTAAATTATTAAATTTGACCATAAAAACTTCATAAAACTCTAATTTAGTCCTTGAAATATTTAATATATTCAAATTTCAACCCAATAACTTATAGATTAATATTATTTAGTAATAATCAATTAGTCTGACAATTGTGTATTAAAATTTGTGGATGTTCCATATGGACTTTGCCTCGTCAGTCTAGGCAGCAAGAAGGGGCTAGAGACCTTGCTGTTTGGGAATTGTGTTCGGACTAGCAGAGTTTGGGGTCTGGTGAGAGGAGTGAATGGGGCATGACTTCTTGGCTAGGCTTGGCCTGTATTTGGACTTTGTGTTAGGAAAATATTTGACGTGGGCATCATCACTACCCTAACTCTAGTAGTATAAGACTTGTGTTGGAGTAATGGAGTAGAAATAATAGTCCTAGTGGATTAAGACCTATTTCCTGCTTCAAATAATTTTTATACTTAGGGGGTTCCCTTGTTATGCTGAACTAGAAGGGTGTCGTGCAGCGCGGAATTAATTTGGCTTGCTAAGCTGCAAGGGGTTTATCCAACCATGTTGGCGTTTTTGTCCACGTGGATATAGTAGGATCTGCATATACCATTAAAATGAGACTAACAGACATCTGCATCAGGTTTATAGGTCAAATCTGGCAGTGAAGTAGAGAAACATGCCCCTTGATTGGTTGCGGATTCCTAACTTGTGTGGAGAAGATAAGAAGAGGCCCACTTAAGCTCTTTTATTCAAATAGGTAAAATTGGAAATGGGCACCTAACACTTAGTAATGTAGGTTAAAACCAATTGAATAGTGGAAGATATTACCAACTAATTGCGAGATATAACCAACTCATTGGTTGCTTATTCATGGGATAGGTGAGACCTGCTAATAAGTAGTAAGAACATGCCTGCTGCTAGCGGGTTGTTCAGAGGATCAAGATGTGACCTGCTTGAATGAACTTTTCTATTTCATCCTATAAGTGAAATAATCATTGTATCACGATCATACTCATTATGAAATTAGCATAACTTGTTGGATTTTAAAGTGGTTAGGTCTATCGTGTGCTTTCTTAGATCACCTCAACAGATCTTTTTTTTCAATGGCTTTCAATACATGAATCGGGCTTGTATTTGGATAGATGCAGTTCTCTTGATTAGGAAAAAATGGCGTAACCACCCGTTTCAACTCATATTTGGGTTCTAAAGCATATTAACATCATGCTCATATCTTTATTTTGTTCGTTACTCTATTGTTATTTCATTTGTTGCGCTTCCTCTATGTTCACATACTTTTCAGCTCGAGCCAATAAGTTACCAAAGCTAGTAGTTGATTTCTTGGCCATAGATTTAAAGAAATTTCCTATTCTTCACGTGACTACTCTGACAAAGTCATATTTATCCTCATAAGATAACTCATCTTTCCTATTCTTCAATATTTGTATAAACCTCAAATGAATAACATATTACATCAAATTTTTGGTATAACATTATTATATCTTTGTAGCTAGAGCTCCCGGCTTAAGATGGCACTGATGACCCACTTATATGGCTGACAACTAGCTTATGATGTATCAACTAAAAAAAAAAATTTCAAATTGATGAGTTGTCAATTCAGTAAGTATTAGCTAATTAGCCTATATATATTCACATATAGGCACGTATAACATAAACACGGTTCTATTTCACGACCATAATCAACCAGTATTCTTTTTATAATAATGAAATTTCAACATACAAATCAATTGATACTTGTCACACAATGTCATGAAATCATGAACTAATAATTCCAATAATCAAGCGAAACCAATATCAGAAATAATCACCATCTACAACATGATTCATACATCATTAAACTTTAATTTCCTTAATTATTAATTATTAATGATTTCTTTTGGGCCCCGTTTGACCTAACTGAATCATATTTAATACTTTTGTCGGCTTTCATCATTTCAATCATATCATACATTTATCAGCACATAGTACGCATCGTATCTGATGTCCCCATACTGGCCAAGTTGATTTATATATACATATTTATATATATACATCTATTAAACTACACTTACCTAAAATTCCAAACGATTACGTTAATAGAAAGATCAATTCAACCCGCTTCTTTATCATCGCGTCCTATAGTAAAGTATAACATATATATGTGTGTGTGTGTAAAATTAAGACATTATAGATATCCTAAATTCCAAATAAAATATTATATAATATTTGTATATTTTTCACAAATTTTTAATATTCTATTATATAGAAAACCAACCCTTCTTTTAATATGTTTTAAATAACTAATATTTCTAAGCCTTCAAGGTATATATTTTATTTATCAATTAACTCCTAAGAGTTCATTTAATCAAACCCCTCTTATTTATATAAATGTCTTTCTCAATGACATCTCTAAAATTTCAATTTTTATGAGAATCTCGTTTTCTTTTTAATAATTATAATATTTCTCAAATATAATTTTTAGATATTTCTTAAATATAATTTTTGAATATTATATAATTTTTCTATTAATTTCTTGTTATTATATAATTTAATTAAATACCAATGCATATAATTAAGTATTTAGTCAATAGGCCGGCTAAAATTAAGTAAATTAACTACAGTAATAATTAACTCTGGCTAACCTTATAATTTAATCAAGCAATTATAACATTCTTAAGTCAAACGTGATATTTAATTACATGCTAATTTAAATGATCAAACTCATGAAATTTTCCAATTAAACACTACATCGATCAACATAAATTGTATTTAGTAAATAGATTAATTAAATAAAAGAATTATATAAATTAATATAAATTAAAATTATAAATTTTCCATGCCCATTTTTGTTCGTGATTGTATGAAAATGTGTGTTTATAATTTGTGGTGTGTGTGTATGCAAAGATCCTGTTACAAAATTAAGGGATGAGGGCGGTGAGGTGATGGTCCACCATCCGCCATATACTCACTCTCTCTCTCTCTATATATATTATATTATTATTATTATTACTACTACTATTATTATTTATTTATTTTTATTTTGTTTAAACTTTTTTAAAATACTCATTACGTGCTACCTAATTTCTTAATTAATATAATTTGCTCCCAAATGTTATAATGAGTTATAATTTAATTATTTCCTTCAAGCTTTAATATATTCAAATTTCAACCTACAATTTATATAATTTAATTTTTTTTTAATATTATCAAGTAGTCTCTCAATTATGTACAAAAATCTGTGAATGTCACACTTAACCTTTGTGTGAGGTCTTTGGTTAGTACCTCACGGTTGGTAGTAGATACCTTCAGAACTGGATTGGTGAAATGATGCATGTACGCCCTTAATATTTCTTTGTCTTCCAATTTTATCCTGAAGAAGCTTATTTCCCCATTTTCGTTAAATTGACTTAAAAACGATAACTTCTTTTAATATGACCGTCATGTCCTTTTTATTTTGCATTATTTTTTATTTTAATAATCGATGAATCTTTTTGATTAAGTAAATGATCGCCAGATTTGATCAATTAATATCAACTATTAAATTTTAAAAAATAAAAATTTGGATTCAATAAATTATTTAATTTATTTATATATAATTAATTCAAAATAAGTAAAAAATATTATTATATACAAAAAAAGTGAAAAAAGATCGTCGTGGTCCAGATAAAAGAAGAGGCCTTGTCGCTCTTCTATGCGATGGGCGATGACAACACCGTGGCCCTTCTATATCCACCGCCCCCAGTCTTTTTTCTAAAATTTTTAATTAATTAAATATATGTTTTAATTAATTAAGAATAATTGAATATAATTATAATAATTATTGTACTTAAATTAATGTAAATATATCTTTTAGTTAATTTAAGAATAATTTTAGATAGTTATAATAATTATTATATATAAATTAATTTGTAACTTACAATTATTATAATTGCTGAATATTTATATTCATGTCGATATATAAATTTAATAAATAAAATTTAGTACATTAGTCTTTGTAATGAAATTTATTTATTTTTGATATTTAATTATAAGCATATTTAAGAATAAAAGAATTTATATTTTTACAAGAGAGAAAGTGCAAAAGAATAAATAAATAAATAAAAAGTCAATTTTACTATTGTAATTTTAGACCAAAATTGGCACACAATATGTTAAAACGAATTGGGATCCAACTCCAATTAATATCATTTTTCCCCATGCCTGCCCCTACCAACCTTCCCCCTTCTTCTCGACCGACTTCCCCATCGCCATCCTCCCCCCACCTTCCCCCCTTCTCGTCGTCGGCCCTACCTTCTCTCTTCCCGTCATTGGCCCTCCACCTTCCCCCCTTCTCGTCGTTGGCCCTACCTTCTCTCTTCCCATCATTGGCCCCCCACCTTCCCCTCCCCCATTCATCTCCGCCTTTCTCTCTCTCTCTCTATATATATATATACATAATTTTAATTAATAAAAATCTATCATAAATATATTTTTAATTAAATTTTATGTAGTTTATATATATATATATATATTAAATATATGCTTCTAATCCAGACTGTTGATTAAATTTAGTATAATCTAGACCATTGATCTTGTTAATTAAATTTAAACCTTATATTCAGTCAGATCCAACGGCTATTAGTAAGGATGTAAATGTAATTTTATAATTAAAAAGAAAAAATAAAATATCTAAAAATAGCACATGAGGGGCATTTGCTTTATTATGAAATACATAAGGGGGTAATTTGCTATTTTTTTCATAGGGCGTAATTTGCTTATTTTGTATAACAGAGGGAGGTAATTTGCATTTAATTCTTAAAATATATGATATTGATTAATAATTATAATATGTGATTAACTTTGAATATAAAGTTGATATAGTATTTAATATGGAGTTAAATATATTAAAAATTAAAAAATATAAAAAAAATAATAAATCGCTAATACCACGATTGTTTTTTTCCACAAAAATCTTTTTCTTTTCATCACACATCACAATTATTCTTTATATACTTGCGAGTATTATGTGTAGGTAGTGCTAGTTATATAAAAATGCATATGGCTATGACGCACAGAAGTTTCTGATGAATTCGCGGATTTCTTGATGCATCAGAAAAAGCTTGATTTCTTGAATCTTGATCAACAACTTAACAAGATTTTTAGAGATTAGAGCTAAAAATCTTTGTGGGGAACAGGGTTGCAGAGTTGCAGAATCATATTTTTCTCTTCCCCAATATTTTGCTTGCCCTAATTCATAATGACGAGGGAGATTATTTAATTATCAAAATACTCCTTCATTTTTTTATGTTATATAGCTCACCAAGTAAAATTCATTTGATCAGACCAAAGTCAACCATTGCTGCAGCCACTGGATGAGGTGACGTGGCAACATCCCACCAACGCCACGTGTCACAAAGGCAGAGGGTATCGTACTATTATAATTATTTTCATTTATGATTATTCATGCATGCATTTATTACTGTTTACCGTCAATTTCTGGTTTCATTCGACCTCATTGTGCTTTTGACCTCATATCTTTGGACCTCATATTTCTAATTTAGGCGTCTGAGGGCCTTCGGCGGGGGCTACTCGGCTACTCTTACGTTTGCTTTGTTCTCAAGATTCACTAACAGGTAGCTCAAAAGAAGGATCTAAGACCCGACCTCGTGATCAAATTTAGCGACCCGATCCAGATTTTGAGCGACCTACATCATTTTGGCGCCATCTGTGGGAAATTGAGAACAATACTAGAAATGGAAGGGTCATCTAAACGAGACCAACCGATTGAGGAGATGCTTGGAAGAGAAGAGGAACGAATGATATAGGTCACAAAGGAAGAATTGCAACGGATGATCGAGGAAGCGAGTAGGAAAGCGATTGTGGAGTACGAACGTAGAACGATAACTTCGGCCAGAGAGGGAGTTAGGAGGCAACTATTCCAAGAAATGGAGACGGAGCATAAACGAGAGGTCTCAAGGGTGCCTGAAAAAGGCCCGGAGAGGACCATGTTAAATGAGGTAACCAGCAAAAGAACGATCACTAGGCAGCCGGGAATTTCGTGAGTAGGCGTAGATAATGTTAGTAGGTAGATAGAAAAATTGGGAAAGCAGATAGAGGAATTGAAGAAAAGGGGAGAAATTATCTCTTAAAATAGGAGCTCGCCTTTTACCAATTGGATCTTACTGAAAGTGGTTGATAGCGGTTTTCGATTCCCGGATCTTCCCAAGTATGATGGGAGTAAAGATCCTAGGGAGTATGTGGCAGCTTTGGATCTGGTTATAAACTTATATGGTCGGACCGATCCGATTAAAGCAAAGTTGTTCGTAACTACTTTGAAGGGAAATGCACAAGAATGGTTTACTAGCCTCGAAAGTGGAACGATCGATTCATATGAACAGTTAATTCACAAGTTTTCTTTTCATTTTGCGAGTAAAAGGAAAGCGAAGAGGTCGACTACTCATCTTTTTACTATCAGACAAAGGGAAGAGGAGACACTGAAGAATTTCATGGGAAGGTTTAATAACGAAGTGTTGGAGGTACAGGATTTACGAATTGACATGATCGTGAGTATATTGATACATGGTTTGAAAAAGGGTCCATTTGCATCGGCACTGGCCCAAGACCCACCAACAGGGACAGAACAATTGATGGAGATGGCACAGAAATACATAGATGAGAAAGAAATGAATGCCATAAAGGACAATGAATGGACAAGGGATCCAGGACAATCAAAGGGTGAGCGGTCGAGAGAAGGAAAGCAGCAATCTGAAAAAGATCGAGAGCGGAATAGGACCATACCGGCCCAGGTATCACAGGTACACTCCCTTGACCACGACCAGAGAAAGAGTTATGACGATGGTCGAAAAGGAAGGTCTCCTGCAGTGGCCAGGTAAAATGTGTGACACACCTGCGAAGAAAAATTCTAATAAGTATTGTCGGTTTCATAAAGACAAAGGCCACAACACGGAAGATTGTTACCAGTTGAAGGATGAGATCGAAAGGTTGATAAGACAGGGATACTTCAAACACTTAATGGACAAAAGATCCCAGGCAGGAGATCGTAGCAGATCACGAAGTCGCGAGGAACATCGAAAGGATGAAGCTGGAAAGAATGCTATCCGGGATAACACACTGACGAAAGGAGTTAATACTATCTCAGGTGGTCCAACGAATAGAGATTCTTGAAGGGCGAGGAAAAGACATGTAAGGGAAAGCAGATTCAGATATGGAGAGCAAATGATGCATGTGGAATTGCAGGAAGACATTATCTTTGGAGACAGAGACTTGAGTTCGAGTGTACTTGACCAGAATGATCCTATGGTCATTAAGATGGATATAGCCAATTATCAAGCACACAAGGTATTGATAGATAATGGTAGTTCGGTTGACATTATTTTTATTGATGTGCTCAGAAAGATGGAGTTAGGAGACATAAAAGTTCAGACCGGTTAGAACACCCTTAGTTGGATTCGGAGGAAGCGAGGTCATACCCGAAGGAGTGATCGACCTACCTGTTTCCTTGGGTGAAGAGCCTAGGAGGAAGACGTGCATAGTGTAGTTTCTGGTTGAAGATAGCCCATTTGCATATAATGTTGTGCTGGGGTGACCAGAACTTAACAAATTTAAGGCAATAGTGTCAACGTATCATCTAAAAATGAAGTTCCCTACCAAACATAGGGTAGGGGAGGTGAAATGCGACCAGCGAGCTGCAAGGTAATGTTACAACTTGGCCATAAAATAAGGAGAAGTAGCAAAGAAAAGAAAAAAGGAAGGAAGAAATGAGCTAGAGAGAGGAAGGATGGAGAGGCTGGAGCCATTAGAAGAGTATAAAGAAATGGAGCTGATCTCAGGAGATTTCCAAAAAACGACCCGCATTAGGTCGCAAATGTCAAAGGAGATGGAGACACTGATGATCAATTTCCTAAGGAGCAATAATGATATGTTCGCATTGAGTCCCTCAGATTTTAAAGGTGTAGACCCTGAAGTAATTGTACATAGACTGAATATTGATCCTCAAGTCAAGCCTGTGAAAATAAAGGAAGAGGATGTTTGGGGTAGAGCGCAACAAGATCATAGAGGGGGAGGTGAATAAACTGCTACTAGCTGGGTTCGTGATGGAGATGAATACACGACCTAGCTTTCGAACGTGGTCATTGTACCGAAAGCTACTGGGAGATAGCGAATGTGCACAGACTTTACAGATCTCAATAAAGCGTGCTGAAAAGACCCATACCCACTCCCAAGGATCGATCTCTTGCTGGATTCAACTATAGGATGTGCGTTCTTTAGCATGATGGACGCATACAAGGATATCATCAAATTTTTATGGCAAAGGAAAATGCGGAGAAAACAGCGTTCGTGACCGAGAAGGGAGTTTATTGCTATAATGTTATGCCGTTTAGGTTGAAGAACACTAGAGCAATGTACCAAAGGCTGGTTAATCGGATGTTTAAAGATCATATAGGAAGTACGATGGAGATATATGTAGATGACATGCTGGTGAAGAGCAAGCAAGAAAGTGATCACCTAGCACACCTAGGAACAGCCTTTAGCATCATGCGGTCCTACGGGATATGGTTGAATCCTGCTAAGTCTACTTTTGGAGTTTGAGGTGGAAAATTCCTAGGTTATATGGTTAGCGAGATGGGAATAGAAGCAAATCCAGTAAAGATAAAAGCAATCACGCCACTAGGATTTCCGAGGTCGGTGAAGGAAGTTCAGCAGTTGATGGGAAAGATCGCTTCATTAAACCGTTTCATCGCCTGGTGCAAGGAACTCAAAATTCAATAAAATTTTTCAGCAGTAGGAAACCCACAGGCAAATGGGCAAGTTGCAGTCACGAACCGAACCTTGGTGCAGCATGTGAAAACTAGGTTGGAAAGAGCAAAGGGAGCTTGGGTCGAGAAATTACCTAGACTATTATTGGCATATCGAACCACCCCACGAACAGCTACAGGTGAAACTCCCTTTTGCTTAGTTTACGGTAGGGAAGCTGTTATACCTATAGAATTAGGGGAGGAAACTGCTTGAGTCGTCCAGTACGAGCCAGAGGAGAACTCCCAAGAGCGATCTCTCAACCTCAATATGATCGAAGAAAGAAGAGATCGCGCATATGCTAAGATCTTGCGATACAAGAACATGACGACAAGAAATTATAATCGAAGGGTAAAGCCAAGAAACTTTCAAGTGGGCGACCTAGTGCTGAAAAAAGTCGAAGTATCGAAGCATGTAGGAAAGCTTGATCCGACATGGGAGGGCCCATATAAGGTGGTGGAAATCGGGAAGAAAGGAACATATATTTTGCAAGATATGGATGGGAAAAATCTGCCACGACCCTGGAATGTACACAATTTGAAGAAATTTAAGTGTTGTATGCGACCTATCAGGGTCATGCCTGAAAAAGGCTTATCTTGTAATTGTCTGAAAAAGACATGTCTGAAACAGACACCATAATAATATAGTCTAAAAAACACTAACTTGGAAAAGGTTATTTTGGCATTCCCAGCGTTCTACTTTTGTTTTTGGAGCTAACCTGAAGAAGGTTTATTAAGCGATCTGAAAAAGATCACAGGGGAGCTAACCTGAAAAAGGTTCATTAAGTGAACTGAAAAAGATTGCAAGATTTCTAACCTGAAAAAGGTTCATTAAGCGATCTGAAAAAGGTTGCAGGATTTCTAACCTGAAAAAGGTTCATTAAGCGATCTGAAACAGGTTGCAGGATTTCTAGCCTGAAAAAGCTTCATTAAGCAATCTGAAAAAGATTGCAGGATTTCCAACTTGAAAAAGGTTCAGTAAGCGATCTGGAAAAAATTGCAAGATTTCTAACATGAAAAAGGTTCATTAAGCGATCTGAAAAAGATCGCAGGGTTGCTAACCCGAGAAAGGTTTGTTAAGCGATCTAAAAAATATGCAAAGTTTTTCAAACTGAGAAAGGTCCTAATAAGCGAATCTGAAACAGGTCGCGTGGTTTCTGACTTTAGTAAGGAATTCAGTTAAACGACCTGAAGAAAAAAATAATGACCGTCTAGCTTTGTATATGTGATGAGAGCGATCTAATGTCAGGAGCAGACAAAGGACTTAGAAGAAATAAATAATAACAGTTGCTTGAAGTTCAGCTAAACAAAAAAGGCTATTCATATTGATAATCATAGTTGTCCTTATACAAAATGTGATCGTTCCATGCTCTACATCGTTAGAGTTCAAAAATAAATCAACTGATAAGTGATTACAAAAAGAGCGGTCACAAACAACATTCAGGCATGTGGAGGTGATGGCAGATCATCCATTAGAGGAGCACACTCTAGGAATTCATCCGCTGCTGGTGGCTTAGAGGGATATGGTTCCAAGTTCCTATTTAGAGATATATCAAGTTGCTCCAAGTTGAAGTCCTATACAAACCCGCCAAGTTTTTGGATTTGACCTTGACACTTCTCAAATCCCTCGAACATGAACTCAGAAGCTTGATTCTCCACAGCTTCCTTGAACGTCTTGGACTTGATGAAGTCACGAGCTCCAGTTAAGCGAGTTTGGGCAAGTAGAGCCTGATGTTCGGAGCTCTGGAGATAGAGGTCGCGACCTTCAGTAAAACCTTGTTCCCGGTCTTCTGTAATCCCCTACTCCTTATCGGATTCGAATGCGGCTATATGATCGCTCTTACTTAAGGCTTTTACTTCTTCTAGCTCCTTTTCAGTGGTGTCAAGTCTTGAGGCGAGTTCCTCTGCCTTTTGCACGTCGGATTGCAGAGATTCTATCAGAGATTGCTGCTCAAGGATTTTCCTCTCCATCTCTACCGTCTTACAATCTGCCGCAATTTTCTCATGTCTCCACATGGAGCATTGCAGGGATAAATTATGAGCAAAGGCCATGGACTGCCAGGAGAAGAATAGAAGTTAGATGGGAGAAGAGAAATGTACCAATTAAACAAGTCCTGAGATCGCTAATTACATGGGTGATGTTGTGCGCCAAGTGCTCCTTGGTGGAAGTGTGAGACGTCTAGGCCAAAATGACTTGATCTCGCTCAAGGCAAGCAGCTTTGTAAATTTCTCAGGAATCCTACCCAGCCAATGTTCGCATAGCACTGCTATTTTTGCATATCTTCCAGTCAGGAACCCATTTGTCACCCGACATTTTGGCGATTCGAACGGGAAGAGATCGCTCGTTTCTCGTCTGTCGCCACACTTCTTGGAACGTGGCAAATCTTTGGCGATTCTCCGGTTCAGCAGCTCTATCAGCAGCGAGCTTGGCCTCCAGTCTACTTTGTCGACCAGTTTTGGAGGAGGGTTCGCTCCCACTTTTACTCTTGCTTTCTGTGGGTTCAAGTGTAGGGGCTTGCTCCTTCCCTTTGCTTCTCTTTCTCTTAAGACCTCGATCCTTAGAGACTTCGACTACTTCCACTTGGATATCAGGGGTTGGTCCTCGATCTTGACAGGAGGAGAAAGTTAATCAAAAGCGATGGTCGCGGAGGATGGAGCGGAAGGTTCAGTGGGCTCTTTAGCTTTGCGCTTGGCAGCAACCGCCATATGTTTCAATTCACGATCAACAGAGGGAGGCAAAGTTCCCTTTTAGCCCTGGCTTTGTTCGCAATTCTGGCAAGCATGATTACAGTTTCTGCAAAAAATAAAAAAGTTAGACAATCACTTCGAAAAGTAAGAAATACGAGAACAAGAGGATTGAATTCACCTAAAGTGCCCTTGGTTGGAACGGGGGCATGGAGAGCCCTGCGAGCTTCAACATTTTCTCTTGAAGTAGTACTTTGGGATGGTACCAAAACAGCGTGATATAGTTGATGAGGTCGCTCTTGAACCCCTCCCCATAAGCTTCTGGTTTGGGTTTAGACTCGCGCCAACCTAGATAAAAATCCTAGGACTTGCCTGGTGGTGGTCGAAGAAAGAAAAATCTATAACGCCAAGGACCAACATTGGACTTCAAGTCGTCCAAATAACGACAGTCCTTGCGGTTAGTGAGATAAAACCAGCCGATTTCTCCTGACCTCCTGGAGGCAGTAATATTATACAACGACCATAAATCATCAAAGGTAGGGGTAGGTCAAGATGTTTCATGACAATGATGAATAAGAGTATATGGCTTATGGAGTTAGGGGACAATTGCATGGGACAAACACTTAGCCTAACAAGAATATTGTTTACTTCACGGGGCAAAGGAAAGCGCAACCCTGCATTTAAATGAAGGATGGATAACGCACAATAACCCTCTGGAGGTTGATGCATGCGATCGAAAGAGCGAGGAAGGATAATATCATAATTATCAGGGATATAGTATCTCCTTTTTAATTGAACCACAGGTGTTTTGACAGTGCTAACAATTCCTAACCATGGTTTTTGTTGCATCATATCAGTGTATCTTTGAAATATAAGATCATCCGAGTCGGCAGTTTCTTCCGGAATGTTGGAACGAGCAGCAATAGGCACAGAAGAAACGGGATCACGGGATGTACCAACAGTCTCCCTAGGGGAGGTCGCCGATGATCCCGACATCGAGCTCGAGCTAGAGCTCGATGCGGACTCAGAGATAGGAATAGAGAGACTCCTAGACCTAGAAGACATAATATTGAAAGCAAGAATAAGAAGAGTGAAGTACCTGGAGAAAGATGGAGGTAGTTTGCAGGGGGAGATTGAAAGCGATTAGCAGGAGAGAGCGGTCAAGGAAGTTCAAATGGGGGACTATATATAGCGGAATATCTGAGGTAGCGCGCCTTACTACACGACACTGGATGATGACACGTTGGTAGCAATTAATGGCCCGGACCTTTTCATCTGACAGCTGCCTGTTTCACTTCCCTTAGTGTCATTAATGACACTAACAGAAGTAGAGGAGTAATGATGAAGAAGAGTATTTAATTACCAAAATACCCATACATTTTATGGCATTTTTATGTTATATAGCTGACCAAGTGGGACTCATTTGACAAGACCAAGAAACCATTGCTGCAGCGTATGGATGAGGTGACGTGGCAATATCCCACCAGCGCCACGTGTCACAAAGGCAGAGGGTACCGTACTATTATAAATATCTTCATTTATGATTATTCATGCATGTATTTATTATTGTTTACCGCTAATTTCTGGTTTCATTCGACCCTCACTGTGCTTTTGACCTCATATTTTTCGACCTCATATTTCTAACTTAGGCATCAGAGGGCCTTCGCCCGGATCCACTAACAGATAGTTCAAAAGAAGGATCTAATGACCCGACCTCGGGATCAAATTCAGCGACCTGATCCATATTTTGCGCGACCACATCACATAACAAAGTGGAGAAGGAAATCTCTGAATTACGCCTCGAAAATTGCACGAAATGGAACAAAGAATTACCAAAGTCGGAACGGGGCCGTTTCACCATGTGAGGAGTAAAGATTGCTTGTTGCTGCATGTCATTGCTATATTAGGGTTTTTGGGTTCTGATTCGCGCTCGAAGTGAAGAACGAATCCTTCGGTTCAAAAGAGATGGACTCTCCTACCCTCAAGCACAACACTCTTGGAGACGATGATGAAGCTGTAGTGGAGGACGCTGCTGTTGTGACTGTTGCCGCGAAAACACCCCAGGCGAGCTTGGAACCAATAACAATGGGGTCGTTCTTGTGACTGAGGAGGACCATGTTCCTATCGTTCGAATATTGCCGTCAATTGGCTCGGATGACGTTCGTTCTTCTTTCAACATTACAGAATTCTTGATGCTGGCGAATATGATTGTTGATGATGGAGATGTCGCCTCCTTAACGGTGCTGGAAACTCTAAAAAAGAAGTGGGAGTCGCAATATGCTCCAATTCGCCCAAGTCATGTTTTGGCAGTGCGTTTGGCGCGAGGGGTGCGCATGGCTCGTCATCCATCATTGATGAACGAGCAAGGCTTGGGCGCGACTCAATCTCCACTAGCCCTTGAGCCTGCTACTTTGAGTCCACCTTTCTCTGTTACGCAGACGGCGAAAACTGACACTTTTGCTGTGGTCGAGTCCATGCCAGTTTCTGTTTCGATGCCGATGGTGGCCTATTTGATGATGGATGCTGCTTCATAGCTAGCTCGTACACTACCGACGATAGAAATTGTTTCTGCTGCGCCACCGCTGATGACTGTTTCTGCTGCTGCCGTTGCGCTGCAACCTGTTACGCCATCAGTGGTGGGTTTACCTCCCGTGACGGCCGCTGTACATGTGCGACCCTTGACCGAGATCGGACTTTTTGTCGGTAACATTCCCCTGCAGTCTTGCTTGAATATGCCTAATGCTAGTGATAAAATTGCAGATGCATTCCATAATTCGACCTGTAAAACTTTTGAATATGTTCCCCCATCGAAGGAAAATGGAGAGATTGTTATTCGTCCTATGTTGGAAACTATTCGAAATGGGTTGGATGTTTTCTAGGTAAACGTTCTTATTTCCATCACCTTAAAGACTACGTTAAATCTATATGGCCATTGTTGATTGATGTTACAGCAACTTCAAATGGGTTTTTCTTCTTCCGATTTAAGGCGACTGTGGTAATGGAGGAGATCATTGAGGGGGGTCCATGGTTGTTCCAAGGGCAACCCATAGTCTTGCAGAAGTGGAAACCGGGCAGAGTGATGCGAAAGTATAAAACACACACAAGTCCCAGTGTGGGTTAGAATTCGACACATGCCGATGGAATTGGGACTAATGAGGGATTGATTATGGTGGCAAGTGGAATAGGACGGCCGCTCTACCAGGATACGATCACTAAAGCATGCACGAGACTGGATTTCTCTCATGTGTGTCTTATGCTTGATGTTACTATGAAATTGCAAAAGCATCTTGTTGTTATATCTCCGATTGAGGACTGGGGGAAGTCGCATGTAAAGTTGATGTAGATATGAGTGGCTCCCTCCAAAATGCACCACTTGTATGAGCCTGGGACATGCAATGAAGGATTGTGCGAACAATAAAGTTTCGAAGCCCCTGATTTCGGTGTATGTTCAGCATGCTTGGCCTCAGACAGCTGTGGCAGCTTCAATTGCACCAATATCGTCTTCGCCTGCTCCAGAGGTTGAGGTGGCTATAGATGATAGCATGGGGGTCCCTAACACGGGAAATAGATGTGATAAAGGTAAGGAAATTGTGACGCATAATACTTTTGATGCGCTAACCTTCCTTGATACTGATACAGATGAAGTCATTTGGGGTCCTAACAAATGTAGCACCTCATCTAGTAATCTATGCTGAATTTTGCTATATGGAATGTACGGGGACTCAACAGGTGAGACCACCAACTTGTAGTCTCCACCTTGGTTGCGAATTATCACTTACACTTTCTCGGCCTCTTCGAAACACGTGTCCAAGTGACTAATGTCGTATGTATCCAATTTGCTATCCTTCCTCGTTGGAAGTGGTTTACTAATTAAGTGAGTTTTGAAAATTAAATATGGCTTGCATGGGATGATGATTTACTTGATGTCACTGTTATGAATATCGGTGCCCAATATATCCACTGTCGTGTCCGTATGATGAATGTGCATAATGTCTATACTATTATGATTGTCTATGGAGCGAACAATATTAGTGCCAACCGAGAGCTTTGGCAGGCACTTATTACGGTTGTAGGGCAATGTTCTGAGGAGATGTTGGTGGTAGGAGGTGATTTTAATGTGGTGCGTGATTCTAGCGAAGTATGTGGCCAGGCGGGTGACAACCGACTACCTAGTAATGAGTTTAATAATTGTATCATGCATACTGGCTTGCTCTCTTTGCCTATGCAAGGGGAATGGTTTACGTGCCATAACTCTAGTATTAATTCTTGTAGTTTATGGAAGTGATTGGAGCGAATGCAAGTGAATGACTTGTGGGTGATGAGATGGTCGAGGGCTTCCTACATAATCCTCACACCACGTACATCCGATCATTTCCCCCTTGTTCTCAGAGGGGACGCCCAACAACAGTTGGGAGGTATGTTTAGTTTTGATAACTATCTTGCTTTATCCTTCAAGTTTATTCCTAGTGTGCGGAATATTTGGCGGCACCATATTGTGGGACTTCCAATGTCCTCGGTTATGCGTAAACTTAAAGCATTAAAGCCCGTGTTTCGACAGCAGCGAAGGAATAAGGGGGATTTGTCACATAATGTACAGCTGGCTAAGGGCTGTCTTGGTACGGCTCAGCGGTTACTCAGCATGGATCGGCATAATTCTCTGCTCTTGTCGCTTGAGCATTGTTTAATGATATATGCACGAGTGGTGCAGCTTGAGTACGTTATGCTTCAACAGCGTGCCAAGATGCAATGGATGAAAGGAGGAGATCAATGCTCGCGAGTATTTTTCTGGAAAATTTCGCAGCGCCATACAACACGTCGAATTTTCCAAATTGATGATGAGCTTGGCCATACCTGTACGAACTACCAGGAGGTGATCCAGGAGTTTGTTGGGTTCTATGGCAACTCGCTAGGAGCCTAGCGGAGCAGAAGGTTTCTAGACCTTCGGTACCTACGTCCATGGGTACGCCACGTTGTGACCAATGAAGAGCTCGAGTTATGATGCCCCCGGTGTCAGATGATGAGGTCAAATTTGCTATATTTGATATTTCAACTGATAAAGCCCCTGGGCCGGATAGGTATACCTTGGGATTTTATCAAGCCGCGTGGCCTATTGTGGGTGCTGAAGTGACGCAAGCTATTCGAGAATGCTACGGTTCTAGCACTCATCCCCAAGGTACACAATCCTAACGTGTATCTGAATTTAGATCGATTGCTTGTTGTAATATTTTGTATAAAGTCATTACTAAAATCATTGTGCAAAGAATGAGTTCGGTGATGGATAAACTTATTAGTCCAGCGAGACAGCCTTTGTTCCTGGTCGCTCTATTAGTGATAATATACTACTGGCTAGGAGCTTTTTATAGGGTATATAATCAACAGCTCTTGCCACCTCGCTATGCCTTCAAAGTAAATATACGTAAGGCATATGATATAAAATGGGATTTCCTCATTTCTACCTTGCAGCTCTTTGGATTTCCTGACAGGCTTATTCATTGGGTGGATGAATGTATTACTACTACCTCGTTCTCTGTTGGGATTAATGGAAAACCACATGGTTTCTTTGCTGGTGCTCGAGGGCTTCGCCAAGGAGACCCCAAGTCCCCATATCTATTTGTCTTAATTATGGAGGTTTTGAATCTTATTTTGCAGCAACTAATTGATCAAGACAGGAGGTTTATTTTTCTAGAGATGCGAGCCGCTAAGATTGGTGAAGCTTTGATTTGTTGATGACTTATTGTTGTTCTGTCGAGCTGAGACAGAGTCCGTACGAGTTCTCAACCAAGGACTTGATTTATTTGGGGATTTGTCTGGCTTTCGAGTCAGCACCCAAAAGAGTAACTTTATTATCTCACAGTCAGCTATGGGGATCCGGGATTGCTGATTAACGAACTCCACTTCCAAAAGTGACTTCTGCCAATGAAGTATTTGGGATGTCCTCTTATCTCATCACGACTCACTATTTCGAATTGCCGACCCTTATTATTAAAACAAGATCAGCGCATCAAAGAATGGGAGGGCACAGCTTTATCTTATGCAGAACGAGTACAGATTATTAAATCTGTTCTTACTGCCCTTAGTATCTATTGGGCGTCCGCTTTTATTCTACCCAAAGGCATCATTCGAGAGATAGAAAAACGGTTGAGGACCTTCTTATGGAAGGGATCATTTGCTCGAGGGTATGCAAAGGTGGCATGAGATTGTGTATGTCGTCCTATTGATGAAGGTGGTCAAGGGAATCAAGATATTGCTACTATTAACCGCACACTTATGGGACTCAAATTGTGGCAGATTATTCACGGCAATCGAACTTCTATTTGGGTTGATTGGATCTATCATACACACCTAAGAAAGGTTACTATCTGGACGACCGCCGAGCGAGGGGAATCTTGGTGTTGGAGGAAACACCTTCACTTACGGCCACTTCCCCGGACTTTTGTTCATTATTTCATAAGAGATGGAACTACTTTTTCGCTATGGTGCGATCCTTGGTATGATCTTGGCCCACTCATCCAGCAGTTCCCGCAGGGCCCTCGACTTACAAACACTAAGGAGACGGATAAGCGGTTTTCCTTCTAGATGGGCAATTGTGTTGACCCTCTATCACTGACACTCACTCCCTACAGCTCTTGCATTCCCTTCCACCCATCCATGGAGGGGCTGATCGTATCATTTGACAGTCAAGAGATATACAACTAACAATTACTATATGATGATTCGTTCGCTACGGGGTGAAGGGCTCAAGGTAGGATGGTCGTCACTATTGTTGGGCCGCTTCAAAACCCCTAGACATGCTTTTGTGTTATGGCTGGCGATCCTCGGTAGATTCTCTACTATGGATAAGCCTTGGTTGGCTCATCTTAGTAGTTCCTGCATACTTTGTTCTGATGGTGCTGACGAGACCCATGATCATCTTTTTTTTCGCTGCACTTATTTGCGTGGCTGCTTAAGGGTGATGCGACGCATAATTTAGTTTGATTGGCCAAACTGAGCTTGGGCTACTAACATTTTATGGGCTGCTCGTAGACGGAGAGACAAACACTATGTTTCTACGGCCTACCGCGCTATTTTGGTATCGTGTGTGTACCATATCTGGTGTTAGCGTAATATTAGGCGATTTGATGGAGTACATAGAGATACACGCACTGTGGGTGCGCTGATGGTTCGAGATGTGCAGCAGAGGATTCTTAGTTTAGAATTACCTATTGCTATTAGCACTTGTGCGCTTTACCGCTTATGATGGATTCCTTGATCTGTCGAAGAAATTGCTTAAATTAAGCAAGTTGTATTGTACTATTATACCATTTTTTTACTTAATAAAAACTACTTTTATCGAAAAAAAATGCATATAATCTCTCTCTTGGCACAGAATATGTTAAAACGAATTCGGGTCCAGCTCCAGTCAACATAATTTTTCCACACATGCCTTTGACTTGAAAGGTTGCAGGAAACAACCACCGACACGGAGAAGCTTGAAATTTGTTCACATTTCCACATTTGTACTTTCGTGGCAGCAATTTAGGTAAAGTTGCACTCTTTTTCTTTTTCCTGCTAAAGTTATCACCGTATATATTAGAAAATAAGACTCCATAGTGGTAA
Source organism: Sesamum indicum (assembly GCF_026168435.1). Taxonomy (NCBI): domain Eukaryota; kingdom Viridiplantae; phylum Streptophyta; class Magnoliopsida; order Lamiales; family Pedaliaceae; genus Sesamum; species Sesamum indicum. Next base: position 16,714,423 of record NC_142664.1, on the reverse strand, counting down.
TAATAATTAGGAAGCACTATCCCAACCTACCAGTTAATTAAAATTCTTGATAATAATTTATTGCTATAAATATTATAAATCTTTAAAAAGTCAAGGAAGAATCCACCATACTATTATAATTAAAATGGTTTAAATAGTTAAGTTTGCTTTGGGAGGAAAACATTATTTTAATTTTGTTCACGTTTCTATTACCACAACTAACGTATCATTCAGAAAAACACACACACAGAGATCTTCAAAATGTATCCAGTGATCAACAAAGCGTTAATGAAGCAGATGGGAATAGAAGCAGCAGGTCTCTATCTCTCATTTTGATAGTTTTAAGTTTTAATAAGAAAAATAATTACTCGGTGATCATCTCACCTTTGATTTTAGCATCAAATTAGTTGTTGATTTTGCTACAAAGTTTGCTAAAGAAAATATTTGTTAATACAATTTTAGGGGAAACTTTACAATTTTTAAATTTGCCAAAGCCAACTACAAAGTTTTGCAACATCAAAATTCCTTTTTAATTATAGCAAGGAAATATTTCGTTTCTAATGTTAATTTTGAAATCACAAGAACTTAAAATTTTTATTCTTTGTTAAATGCATTTGTAAATTACTAATAAAATTTACTCTCCTCTCTAAGTTTTCTAGTTATTGGCATAATTTTTATTGTAGTATTACAAACAAAAAAGTTATAACAATTGATGATATTAAGACCATAAATTGTATATTTTATTATGTTGCTACAAATGTTTTTCGTGTCTCTCTTACAACACGGCGAAACTAAATAGTTCGAATGAAGAGAAATAAAAGAAGAATTTTTAGGTTTTACACCTAATTTGCCTGGGATTGTAGTTCAATCATTGACAAGATCCTTTTATCAGGGAATGGAGAATGGTTACGTTAGGCATAAAGGAAACCCAGCGACATAGTGGGGGGGGCGTAGTGTAGTTGAAATGGGGGGAGGCTCGATGTAATTGAGAATCGATTCATCGTCTACAACAAAATCAATATCAGATGAGTGACTTGAAAGCTCAGATGGATAGACAAGCCGGCTTATGAAGAAAGATTTACCTAGCTCAGGAAAATGAAGAGGACAAGTAGTTCCAACTAGGCTAGCAGTTCCTAGTCCAATTGATGCCGTAGGAAAAGAATAAACAAGAGCTACAACCACTAGAAAAGAAGATGCTGACTTTCGCTCAGATGAAGGAATTTATGACATCTAGAGTATATGGCCCATACGGAGCAAAGGATATCCGTGCAAAAGAATAAATTCGGTACGAAATTCAAAAAGAAAGCTAGTATGACTGCGCTTGAATGGAGGATCGGGAAAAAGGCTGGAGAAAGAGCAAGGTTTGGAAACTCCGACAGTATATCAATCAAGCAATATGAGAAGTGGGTAGAAAGAAACCAGCGGGTAGGGAACACATAACCATTTATGGCCGATGAGATGAGTAAACTCAGAAAAGGCCCTGCAAGCTCATCTGAATAAGACGACTACTCAGCTCAGAGAGTCGGAAACCAGAAATAATACTCTTCAGGTTACTTTGGACGACTTAGCTCAACGCATAAACTATGACAGAAGAATGTGAAAGGCTAGCAATTGAGTGCCAGAGGCTGAAGTCCAATGCATAATATATTTGAATAGCTTTACCAAGATCCTTAGTTGATAAAGAGAATCTTCAAAGCCATGGGCCACCTCTCTCTTATATACACTATTCTTACTTTCGAGAAAAAGAAAATATATCACTTCTAAACAAGTTGATGACTTAGAGTTTCGGGGAATGTCATTCTTCTTCCTTTGTCGGGTATGAAGCACAACATCCAATAGTAATATAAATATCTCAGAACAGCTTTCACGGATGAATCCGACCAAGGTACTTCTTTAAGGTGTCATACCAGTTGCGATATTTATGTAAAAATTAGTACTAATAATAATTAGTAATAAAAAAATCCTGAATCTCTGGCCTTATGCAGGCGTATAATGTGAAATTCTTCAACAACAATATTTCGCTCGTGTCACCAATCCTGGGCTGATTAACTTGTTCCATATATAGTGACACAAATAGCTGTGTAGCCTATGCTTAACGCAAGCCATCTAAATGCTTTCTACTTTTTCTTGCTCTCATATGACTTGCTAGTTTCAGTCCTACTGACTCATTCAAGAGTCGGGGACTGTATGATGGATATATCAATAATATTAAACTATTTCTACTATATATAAATATACATATCTTAACATGCTTTAATATTTCTAATTCCACTATAAATACCTTAAATATTTTTTTTAAGAAAAAAATTTAATATATCGCAATGTGATATATTAAAATAGTAAATTATCCTTTATGTTTTTGAAAAACAAGCAAATTAGCCCCTATCCAAACCACTGATAGGTAGGTAATTTGCTTTATTTTTTACGACATAGGGGGATAATTTGTTAATCTTTTTTTCACAAATAGTATTTGCTCATATATTATAGGGGATGAATTACATTTAATCCTGTTTTTTAAACCAAATTACTATTCATTAATAAGACCATAAAAAATTCTCTCTTTACAAAAATACAATTTGAAAATTATCAATCGTATAGAGGATAATTTTTCCTCCCATACATAAATACACAAATAATATTACTTATAATTTATTTTTCTTGGAGCATGACAAAATTAGAAAGAAAGAGTGATTCTTTGTCTATAATGCTTTGGAAGGTCCTTCGCTGCTGTCAACATCACCAAGATCATTGGAATTGTGGTTGTCATCCCAAGTCAGTTCAATATTGGAAACCTTTATTCATTTAATTTTTTTAATATTTCAATAATTTTTAAAATAATCAGTAAAAAGATTGAATATCAAAGAATGAACCCAAAAAATGATAAAATCATAGTCGACAACTTTAGTTTGGCCATACATAGCCTCATGAATAGACGCGACAAAAGATATTCACTTTTTAAGAATAATTCAATTTCAATAGTATAAAATTATTTAATTTCTTGAAATTTTGTAGGAAAAAGAACAAATAAATGTGAAAGTCAAGCTAGCACCTCAGAGTAGTGTTGAAGGTACATAATTGTTCAGGCAAAAATAAAAATAAAACAAATTACAATTTTGGTCCTACAAGTATGAGATTAGCAATTTTAGTTTTGTATGAATCTATTTTCGTGATTTTTTTTTTGTTACTTTGAAAATTTTGCACATGGAGTACAGAAATGATGAAAATTTACTTAAATGGCCAAAACGAGACATATAAGTATAACGATCTTAATATGTGATGCTTTTTGACTAATGTTTCAACATGATTAAAAAATAATTAATAATTCAATAAATTGTATTTTACCAAACGAAATATACTCATTTATTTTTATCCATTTTTTTTTGTTAACTTACCATCTCAATTTTGGAAATTTTGCACTTTGTGATATAATACTCATTTTTGGTCGATTTTTTGCCCAAAAAATTTCACATATAATACATATGTTATATTTGAGGACAATGTGACATGTTACTTTTCGCATGATATTTTTCTAGAAAAAAAATCGCCAGAAAAAAAATACATATATGGAAAAGTGCAAATTTATATAGCAAATTTACAAAAATAATTATATGATATAGTATAAAAATAGGTATGTCTTGTGAATGGCTAGATGTAATTTACTTTTAAAATTTTCATGTGTATTTTATATATCAGGAGAACAGGTTGGGAAGATCCATAAAGAGGAAGCGGTGTGCAGATTCTGTTTTGATAATATATTTTTATGAAAATATTTTTTTGACAAAATGCAACTACAAAATCATCGCCCTGACCCATGAAAACTGCGCAATGGAACGTCGGCGGTCCAGAGAACTTCAAATGCAAATACTCTGAACAAGATATCCAGAATGTAAGCGTGACATTATCAAGGGCAAATAAAGAAAAGAAAGAGCAATCAAGTTCGACTTCTAAAAGGTAACATATGAAAAATTCTTGCTCGAATCAAATTTGGTCAAATCAAATTAATCGCAGAGCATACACATGTTCTACGATTGGTCACTTCTTCTAAACTGTACTCCAATCACACGGAAACTATATTGGACTTGTCATATAATTGATTTAGGTTCGATCGAGTCGGTTCCGAGTTAGAATTTTTCCATATATGGGTGACTTTAATATATTTCAAATGGGGTAAATTGCATCTACTTAGCTGTGATACGAAAAATAGGCATATAGCCTCCTTATAAAAATAAAATAACAATTTACCTATTTCTATGTTTTAAAAAGGTAGAAAGTACCCCCTTCATCTGAGTAGTATTGTGCAATCTCAGATTTTCCTCTTTTTTCTTTTTTATATCTTTATTTCGCAACTATTGGATCTTATATAATATAATTCAATGGTTCATATTTTCTCTTTAGTAATTAAAGGTCAATATCATATATTACTTAATCTATGGCCAATACCTTATCTTTTCAAATCAATTGTTGAAATACAAATAATTTTAAAAATAGACAAATTGGTCATATTAAATTTGAACTGTTGTTATATATTTATACAAGATCTAACGATTTATGAGTAAGGGTATAACAATCATTCAATAGCGAAAAATGAAGCAAAAGCGCACCTAAGGCATCTGATGCTAACCGCTTACTTGAAGGGGGCGTTTTGCACATTTATTAATTTTTGAGAGAGATAAAATTGATGTAGGTGGTTACTCTATTATCTATATCACATCTCGATAAATTACAATTCACCCACTTTGAAAGACATCCCATATGCAGTTTGTAGGTGTTTTTTATTTTGGTGTACATGATGATCTTTCTATAAATGTAAACGTACGTGAAATTGTTTTGGGTTTTGTTGTAAGGCATAAACAACAGCGATGGTAGAGGTTTGCATATTGTTCCTCTTAGAGGTGATTTGGTGGTTCCTTCAAAGTCTTTTGCTTTGCACATTACCTAAATGATTTCTTTCTCTCGTTTCTTTTTGGTCTAATTCTCTGTTAAATGTGCAGTAAAATTTTGTGTCGTATGCTCGTTGAGTTGCTATAATTGGTGATATTTCAGGAAAATTACATTTTGGGTATCTTCAATTGTGATTTTGTTTGGTTATATAGAGTGCACAACCAATGTCAAGATCTTAAGTTCTACCCTTAAAACATATAATCTGTGATGCATGGACATAGATATGGTGATACAAACATAACCATACAGTAAACTTAAAAACAATAGGACACAAAATGGCACAGATAGGATTAAGAGAATTACAATTAAAATGATGAAAATGCCCTCAAAGCAGGCATTATTTACAAGGAAAAAATAAACTTTTTACCCCAATCTGATTTGAGAATTGAGTAAAAAAAATAGCAAATTACCCCTTGTATTTTGGGAAAAAAATCAAATTACCCCCTATCTAAACCATAGATAGGGGGTTGCTAGATTTTTTGAAACACACCAGGATAATTTGCTAATTCTTTTTCTTTCGGTACATATAAATTTTGTTAAACGGAAAGAAGTACACGAGTACAATACAGTGGTATCTCTTTGTGTAAAAAAGAGATACCACGAGGGTTAATACCCTACAGTGGTATCAAAGCTTTGTTCTGGTCCGTGTTGTGCCTTGGTGGTGGTAATCCTAAACCCCTTCTCTCTTATTTTATCTGAAATTTCTATACTGTAAATTTTAATTGTTATCATCTGTTGATCTATTGTTTTTTCAATTTTTACCCTGGTTAAAATCCCCCTTATCTCTTGGCAGGACCCTTGGGGTCGTTGGGTATTTGGAAAGGACTAAGGCTAGATAAACCTCAGACTCGTTATTTCTGAGATCTGTTCATTACAATCTTTGTGATATCTCTCTGTGATCTGTCCATTATCCTTGTGATATATTCCTGAGATCTGTTGGTTATTATGATATTTTCTGGTTATCATCTTTGTGATCTGTTATCTTCGTGATCTATTATTATCTTTGTGTGAGATATCTTAACAACCTATTTATTATTTTTATATCTTGTGTATCTCTCATTACAGTGATAATCTATCTATTATCTGTTGTGATTTTCTCATCATTCTGTTTGATTTCCTTCGTATTTCCCTCGTTAACTGTCTTGATAATTTCTGTGTGATTAAGACCTAAACATCTGGTACTTTAATTTTCTTCTAACCTTCTGAATTTTTCTTTTAAAAACTCGTGCTCTTTTCTTTAAAATGGCCGGTTATAACTTACAATCTTTTGATGGTAAAAGTGATTTTTCCATATGGAAACAAAAAATTAAAGGTATTCTTATTCAACAAAAAGTGTTTAAGGCCATTGATGTCAAATATTTGGATAATTTTTCAGAAGAAAAGAAACAAGAAAATGACGAATATGTCTACTCTTCTATTATTCTCAATTTGTCTGATGCTGTTTTACAAAAGGTTGGTAAACAAAATTCTTCAAAAGATTTATGGGAAAAATTAGAAGAACTTTATACAAAAACCTCTCTGCCTAGTAAATTGTTTTTGTTAGAAAAATTCTTCAGATATAAACTTGATTTATCGAAAAAATTGGTGAAAACCTTGATGATTTTACTAAACTGGTACAAGATATTAAACTTACTGGTGATAAAAACTTAGATGAGTATTGTCCTATAGTTTTGCTCAATGTTATCCCTGAAACCTACTTCGATGTTAAAGCTGCTATTAAATATGGTTGGGACAGTTTGAACTTTGAAACAGTAGTTAAAGGACTAAAAAGCAAGGAGATCGATTTAAAGGCTAACAAATCCAGTCAAAATCAGCATGAGGTTAATTTTGTTAGAGGGAGGTCTAAGTTTAGAAATTCAAACTCTAGATATAACAGTAGAAGCAGGAGTAGAGTAAAATCCGGAATAACAGTAGAAGCAAATCTAGACCTAGGGATAACACTTATAAAGAAGATAAAACTAGAGAGAGACATTGTTATAATTGTGGTATAAAAGGTCACCATATAAAAGATTGCAGGAAACCTAGAAGAGAAAATAGAGATAGATACTATGAAGAAAAAGAAAAAGCCAATACTGTCTCTAATGAAACCACCGGTGAAGTCTTTGTTGTGTGTGAAGCCAACTCTGTGCATTCTTTTAATAAACATGATTGGTTGATTGATTCAGGCTGTGCTTTTCATATGAGTCCTTTCAAAGAAATGTTTTCAAATTTTAGAAATGAGCATTCTGGTTATGTGACCATGGCAATGAAAAGAAGTGTGAAATCAAAGGTCTAGGTGACATTTCACTCTATTTTAATGAACGTTATCGGTTAACCCTAAAGAACGTCACATATGTTCCTGGTTTAAGCCATAATTTGATCTCATGTGCAGCATTATAAGAAGAAGGGTTAGAAGGGAGGTGGGGGTAAGGGTATTATGAAGATTATTAAAGGTTCTTTAATTGTCTTTAAAGCAAAAAGAATTTATATGTGCACTGTTATGTATGACAATCTTGCTGCCTCCGTTTCTGAATGTGATAGAACTACTTTGTTGTATAAAAGGCTTGGACATATTAGTCTAAAAGGACTTGAACTGTTAAGAAAGAAGGGATTTTGAATGACAAAATTGATAAATTTGAATTTTGTGATGAATGTATTATGGGCAAGCATCATAGAGTACACTTTCCTATTTTCCCATCCCCTAATCCTTCTATGTCCACATGCATTTTAGGCTATATACATACTGATGTTTGGGGTCCATCCAATGTGTCTACTCATGGTGGAAATTGTTATTTTCTGTCCATTATTGACAACTTTTCTTGAAAAGTATTTGTTTTCTTGATGAAGCATAAATTGGAAGTTTTTGAAAAGTTTGAAAAATGAAAAATTCTTGTTGAAAACCAAACTGGTAAGAAATTGAAATCTCGTAGAACCGATAATGGGCTTAAGTTTTTTAACCAAAATTTTTCTGATATGCGTGATAAATTTGGGATAAAAAGACATAAAACAAATCCTTATACTCCCCAATAAAATGATGTTGTTGAACGTATTAATCGTACTTTACTTAAAAGAGTGAGATGTTTATTGATTAGTTCTGGATTGTCTAAATCATTCTGGGGAGAAGCTGTCTTAACTGCTGCAAATATGTCTCCCTATGTACCTTTATCTGGAAAATCCCCTGAATCTGTGTGGAGTGGAAAATTGCTTGATTCATCTTCCTTACGTGTATTTGGATGTTCTGCTTTTGTTCACCAAACCTCTGATAAATTATAAACAAGATCCCTAAAATGTATTTTTATTCGTTATCCTGAAGGGGTAAAAGGTTATAGGTTGTGGGTTAGAAGTCAACCGGGTTTTAAAGTCTTAATTAACAGAGACATCGCTTTTAACGAAAATTAAATGCAATGTTTAGAAAAGACACAGTTCGAGAAAAAAGAATCCACCTGTAACAAAGTAGATTAGAGGATAATCAACAGGGGGAAGAGTTAGAGAATAACCTAGAGGAACAACGCAGAAAATACTGAAAATGTAGAAACAAATCCTTTAGAAAATTATCAACTTGCTAGAGATAGGAATAAGATAAACTAGGATTCCTTCTAAACTTAGGAATTTTCACACATGTCTTAATACTGAATTATCTGAACCCTCTAGTGTTAATGAAGCTATGCAATTAGAAAAATGGCTAAGTGCTATGAAAGAAGAGATGAAATCCCTAAAAGATAACAAAACTTGGATTCTAGTTCCTAAACCAAACAATACCTCAATTGTTGACTATAAATGGATCATCAAAATAAAACAAGAAAACCCTATAAAATATAAGGTAAGATTAGTGGTTAAGGGATTCACACAAAAAGAAGGTATAGGCTAAAATGACATTTTCTCTCTGGTTGTCAAGTACACTACTACTCGCATCATACTTGCTCTCACTGCACACTACAACTGGGAATTGAAACAAATGGACGTTAAAACTGCTTTTTTGCATGGTGGCTTGGATGAGAACATTTATATGTGTCAACCTATTGGTTTTACTGACACGTCTAAACCTGACTATGTGTGTTTGTTGAAAAAATTCTTGTATGGACTAAAGCAATCTCGTAGACAATGGAACAAAAAATTCGACTTATTCATGCAGTCTTTGAATTTTGAAAGAAGTCATTATGTTCATTGTCTTTATTTCAAAGATGTGGATAACTCTCCAATTTATTTCGTATCATATGTTGATGACATGTTGATTGTTAGTCCTAGTTCACAACTTATAAATATTTTACAAAAGGATTTACGTAAAGCTTTTGAATGAAAGATCTTGGCAATGCCAAAAAAATTCTTGGTATGAATATTGCTAGGAATAGAGAAAACTCTTCTATACTTCAAAATCAAAAATCTTATATCTTGTCCATTTTGAAGAAATTTTCTATGAAAAATGCTAAACCTACTTCTATGCCTTTGGCTGCTCACTATCAGTTATGTAAAGATCAATGCCTAAAACAGAAAGTGAGAAAGAACAAAAATAGAAAAAGTTCCTTATTCAAATGTGATTGGATCTATTATGTTTCTTATGGTGTCACAAGACCTGATGTTGCTTATGCTAATAGTTGCCTTAGTAAATATATGTCTAACCTCGGTCCTCCTCACTAGGAAGCTTTAAAATGGTTGTTTAGATACTTGCGGGGCTATGATAATATTGGCATTACTTTCTCTAAGAATTCTGAACATACTCAGCTTGTTAGATATGTAGACTCTAATTACGCAAACGATAGAGACATTCGAAAATCCACTACATCTTATGTGTTTACCTTTTGTGGTTCATGCATTAGTTGAAATCCCAACTTCAACACATAGTTGCATTATCTGAAATCCAAGTTGAGTATACTGCTACCACCGAAGCTATCAAAGAAGCCATATGGCTAAACGGTTTAATAAAAGAAATTTGTTTCTCTAAAGAAAAACTTATAGTGTTTTCTGATAGCCAATCCTCCATTTAATTATGCAAAAATCCTGTTTTTCATGATAGAACAAAACATATAGATGTTAGGTACCATTTCATTCGGGATATTGTGAGTAAAGAGATTATCAGACTGAAAAAGATTAGTTCTGAAGAAAATCCTGCAGCATGCTTGCCAATAGATAAATTCAGTAATTGTTTAAAAATTCTCAGTTTATTTCCTGAGTAACGAGTTTCCTTGTCAAACTTCTTTGTCCGCAGGTACATCCATGGAGTATTTTATGGCAATGACGAAATGACCAGATCCAAAATTAAACCCTAGACTTACCCTTTGGGTATTTGGTCCAAGGTGGGGTATATTGTAATATGTGGCCTAAAACCCAAACCCTTTTTTGATGGCCCAATCAACCGGATAAAGCCCACTTGGAGGCCCTTGACCCGATCCGACCCACTACTCTAACCCGACCCAGGTTACCTTATATTTATATCTGACCTAACCTTAAATCTATCATTTCTCTCCCATCTCTTCTTCTATCTCCGCGGTCTGCATCTCACTATCTCTCACTGATGTTTTCCATGGTGATCTCTCTTCCCTTTTGCCACCGATGATTATGGTGGCTTTCCAAAGCCAATCAATGGCTTTTGGAAAAGCCACCTAAAACTTCCCTTCTTTTCTATGACCTTAGCACTATAGAATGGAGTCTTTCTCTCCTTTGTTAGATACACTGGAATTTGTTTTCTTCTCCTAATCTATGAGTTCTAAGTAAACGTGAGTGGTGGTTAGTGACTATTTTGATCTATGTGATTCGAGGCTTTGTTGTGAGTTGAGGTGGAACCGTGGGCTTTCGATTTCGGTTGATTGGGTTTGGTATATTTGTAAGGGAAAACTATTATTTTAGTCCGCTAAGTATACCTAATTTTAATTTTAGTCCGATAATTATGTCCATTTTTGTTTAGGTCCAGTAACTTACGAAATTGCTTACTTTTAGTCCTCTGGCAGATTTTTGGATAATTTTACCCCTATGAATGCATATGGACTAAAATTCCCTTTCAAAGTTGCATAGGGGTAAAATTGTCCAAAAATATGTCAGAGGACTAAAAGTAAGCAATTCCGTAAGTTACTGGATCTAAACAAAAATGGACATAGCTATCGGACTAAAATTAAAATTAGGCATACTTAGCGGACTAAAATAATACTTTTCCCTATTTGTAACTGTGTCCCTATATTATACGGATCTGGCATTATCCTGAGCCATTTTCAAATAAAGTTTTTTATTCTTTTATTCTTTTATTCGTTATTTTTCTGTTATTATTCATTCAGATCTGTAATTTATTTTTGGTTTGTAATATTAAGGAGTTTTGTTATGGATCTGGCATTATCTTGAGCCATTTTCAAACAAAGTTTTCTTATTCTTTTATTTGTTATTTTTCTGTTATTATTCATTCAGATCTGTAATTTAATTTTGGTCTGTAATATTAAGGAATTTCGTACTCCAAATGTTCTGTAATAGTTTTATTAGGTCTTTGTGTAAAAAGGAGATTTCACGAGGGTTAATACCCATAGTTGCCAATTGCATAATGATCTTAAAACTTAAACTTTATCAAAACATATCACATTTGTATTATTACGTCCAAAAATATTTTGAAAGTGAGTGCTGAAGTGGAGGGCGTGCACCCTCCTCACCCATGGGCGATGGCCGTTGCCCAACACAGCGAGGGCGACTGCCATCGCCCATCATTATTATAAATTAAAATAGTTATATATTAATAGGTCTAATTTGATCGGTTGACCAGGTGGAGGTGTGATTATTTATTCGTAACATATAAGTGATTTTTTATATTAAAAATTTGATGGAGGAATTTTTAATATTTTAATATATCACAGGGGGTCAAAATGAATTTAACCCTTACACAATATTTTGTTTTTTAAGAAATTGGATTAAAATAATATTTTATCCGAATAGCTCGGTAGTGGTCTTAATAATTAAACCTTGTCTTCATAAACACAAAAACATAATATCATCGTTATTGTTAAATTTATAAATTACTTAGATTGATTATAAAAACATAATTACTACTAAATTAGCTGCTACAGAAAAAATATGGCAATAAAAATTTCTTTTAAAAAGAGAGTGTAAAGGTCAAATAAATTTATACTTAATTTTTAATAGAAATAAAGATGATATGGACAAATTAACTTTATAATTTTATATGTAAGTTAATATTATAATTTTTAATTTGAATTTTTATTACATTTAAGTTTATTTGTATTAGTCATATACAAATATTATAATTTAAAATATAAATTTATTATTTAATTTCTATGATTTTTGTTTCCAAATTACATGTATGATCAAAGTTTATTAAAATATTAATGAAAATTCATTGTAACATCTATTCACTTTGATGTGGATAACCCGTTATTATTTTTCTTTTTAAGAATCGGTAAATTCTCATAGTCTAAGAGTTACACCAAGTTCAAACCAATAAGTCAAAACAGAAAAACAAAAAACTATTTCTGGAGCAAAGTCCAGCACTATAGGAATAGAGCAGGATGCAAAATTTTTCTCCTCGCCGTTGCTACCACATCATGTGCATAGAGGTTTTGTCCTATGAAAATGAGCTTGTTACGTTGGAACCACATACCCCAACATGTGGTAAGGAACATGTCCTCTTTGTGCCCCCATTGCCCTCCAAGCCGCACGCAACCAATCCGGTCCACTGCACTTGAATTACACTTGGTTTCGGAGAGAAGAATCAAGCTGGGCTATAAAGCTTAATTAACGATAGAGTGCGAACTGTCCAATGGGTCCCAACCCCTGATAGTTCCATGCTAGGATTTTCATGGCATTTGGGGGGGAATGCGTGGCAGTCTCCGCCAATATCAATTTTGATTCTTCTGTTTAAAGGCGTGTACTGTTGCTGGTTTTGGCTCAATGATTGAAACGCCCAGTCCCCTCTTCTTGTTCGTGGTATCCACATGAATTCTAGGCAGTCTGCCTCACCTACCTTGGCCAAGCCATCCTCTGGTCCTCTTCTCCTCGAATTGGAGTGGGATAGTAACAAAAATTATTTCAAATAGGGATTCGGTGGTAAGGAATTGGTTAACCATAGAAGTGACATTCAATTGCATCTCATCATCAGGAACCTCCAGGTTGTGGGTCATGGGACATGTTTCCTTTGCTAGCTGCCTTTGCTCGACTTCCTTTTTTGTTGTCCTATCCTCTTGAGATCCTCCAGTAGCCTAACCGCCTTGACGACTGCAGCTAGTTGAACTAAAGTCACTAAAGATAGCAACTCCTTGTTTAGTACCTACCTCGCGTTGCGGCTGGGTTCATAATGCTTGAATTTCTATGCGGCCTGGCTTGTGAATGGTTTCGTAGAGGCATTGGTGCTCTCAGCCACGGCTCATATGGTGTATTTGTTCTTGGTTTCATGAAGCCCTCTTCAAATTGAGTCTCACAGTACTTTGCTATGTGGCCAAGCTTCCTGCATAGGTAGTAAAAATTTGGGAGTCGTTCGTACATGGAGTGAAGTATAAGCTCGTCCCCTAGGATAGTGCGAATTTTCAACGCCCTTTTCGGTGGATTGTTGATGTGGATTACAACCCGGATACGCAACTATGCGCCCTATGAGCTTCCCGTCTCGTCCATCTCCATATTTCGAAAATTTTCCAGTCGATTACCTATGTGCATCGCGATACCTAGGTTCATCTAGTTGAGCGGTAATTTGTGAATGTGAATGTAGAAATCACCCCAATTTAGATGAACATTTAAGGGATTTTCTTTCGTGCCTATTCTGTTTAAGATCATGATGTTCTTCTCGAAACTCCATAGGCAGCCCTCCATAGGTGCATGAGGATCCTATCCCTTGTTTTTGTTTAATTCCTCCATTAAACAAAAGTCAATATATTTGTTGATATTAGTAAAAAAATAAAATAAAAGTCCATGTTTACAGTATTGACTTTGTTATAGATTGAAAAAAAAATTTTCAGATAAAATTATACTTATACATTTTGAGACGGTAATGTCTGCGAAGAGGCAAAGGTCATTCAAATTTTATTAATGGAGGACTTTATTACCAAAAGCAAATGTATGCGATATTATATATAATTTTTCAACTAGAGAAAATTCACTTATCAAAACTCAGGCTCATGCAATGCAATCATCCCTCATAATTATTTGTGATTGAGATAAGTGCCCATTACTATAAATATACACATAAAAAGCAATACAAATAGGATTTTAGGCTTACTATTTATTCTAAAACATTCTAATGAACTTTAATCATAAATAAACACATATATAAATTAAGAAAATCAAATAATTACTAACTCCAATATAAATAGGGATACAATAGAATAATAGCAAATAGAATTAAGGATAGTTAGAATATTCATACGAAATTTAAGGAAATAACAATTATAACGTCAACTTTTTCCATGAATTATAATAAATAAAATTTAATTTTTTTCAATTAAAAATTTGCATTTGAGATCCTTAATAAAACTAGAGAACTTTTATTTAATTTATTTAATTTTATCTATTTCTATATTATGATTACGGTTACAACCACCTTCTCTGAAATTTAGTATAATTATATACCTTTTTGTGGTTTGAGAAATAATATCTAGTTCCTTGATGTGTGTTTTCGTCTAATAAACAAATTAAATGAAATTTCATATTTAGCCAATTGAATTATCACTAACTTATTGTCTAACCAAACTACCATTTCACACTTTACACGTTGTTGCATGTGAGGAGACTCCTTTATAAGGATCATTTGATTAGAAAATAATCATTCAAACTGCAATAATAAATTAATTGATATCATTTAATTAATTTTTGCTAATATTAACAAATTCATTGATTTTTTATTAATAGAGATAAAATTTCTAAAATCACATAAGAATTGCATATATAATTTTACCAAAATTTAGGAGGATCATCCCTTATAAGATCATTTAAATCATTGTAATATTTACTTCAACCATAATACATGAATTTTAAAAAAAATATTTTTTTAAAATTATATTATTTGCATTTAATTTGAAGTAATACAAATAGCATAAAGCAATTTTTAGATATATTTTGTATATTACATTTGAGATAAATTTTATCACTTTTCAAAAATATTTTACATCAAATAAAATCAATTTTCTTAAACAAAACATCAGGAACTTTATTTCCATATAAATAATAAATTAATTTTTGGGTTGTAAATTAATTATGTAATTTCAAAGCTACCCTCCCCAAGATTTGGTATGATAAACCCTAATGGTTTGAAAAATTCTATTTTTGTCTAATAAATTCAGAGTTAAAATCTATATTTACCCCAATTCACTTATTACTGATTTATTGTAAATCAAATAGATCAAACTACCCTTACTCTTCACACAATATTAGATGGCATGGGTACGTTTATTAGAATATTCATTTGACCTACAATGAGTTAGTAATAAGTCAATTGAAAGGTCATTTAGTTATTTACTTACTAATATCAACAATTTCGATAAATTTTATTAATAGAGAATTTATTAGATAAAAACAAACCTAAAAGTCCTAAATATAATCTTACAAAATATTATTTCTCAAATCATAAAAAATCTATGTGTAATTAGACCAAACCTCAAGAAAGGAGATTTTAATAAATTATTTAGATAAATTTGCCGCCTATTAATCGAGAAAACATCCATCTCATAAAATTAAAACAGTAGTACACATCCAAAATCGATTATTTTAACAATTTGTGCAACCATATAATTATAAATAAATTAGTAACTAACCATATAATAATTATGAATAACAAAATCAATTAATAACTAAAATATAATAGAGTAATAGTGATGTGCACACCTAAAGAGACCCGAACTACAGAGGTAAGAGGGCCTAGGGCAGTCCAGCCCTTAACTCTTAATATACCCACTTCAGCAGCATAAAGGATGTAGTAGGCCAAGAAAGAGAAGGGAGGTCTATGGTTGCCCAGATTCAACCTATGGTCATGGCCCAACAAAGATGATTGGACCGAAAGGCTTATAGACCTGACCTATCTCTCCCACGTTGCATATGACTAGCCTACTAGTTAGTTGCTACCTCGAGCCACGTTAGCGTTAGAACGACAATCTTGGGAAGAAAGATCCCCTGGAGGCCAGGGCTCCCTGGTCAAAGATTCCCAGCAAGCAAAGGGTCTCCCAAGACGAAAGGAGACTCCCATTGAAGGCATCTAGCTACAGATAAGGATAATTTACTACTAATCCAGCTACCCCAACCCATCTCCATAAAATTGGGGAAGAAGGATAGATTCCCAACAGGAAGGGGCACTCTCTTATATACATAGGTTTGGTCCCCAGGACGGGGACGACTCCCGAACTCTCTAAGCATCTTTTCAAGCATTCTTCAAACGTTTCATCATGAACTATCACGGTTTTCTTTCGATTAAATCAACATATCTCGATTTCTTATTGTATTTAGTTTCTATCTTGTTTTATTTCACCTCGAATCCAATACTAACTTGGATGTCGGAGTGCTAACATATTTTTTTATAGGTCATTTTTCTTTAGGTTCATAAACGCTTTGGTCCAAGTCTTGAATAATAGTCCAAATCCGTTGGATCTATGCTAGTTTTGTACGCATCAAATAGTAAATACCTTAAATAATTAGTCATAAGAAAATGAATATAAGAAGTAATCATTATACATATATAAGAAAAAATAGGGAAAGATATTAACAAAATCAATTAATGATTGCAGTATAAAATAAAATAACGTGATATGATTAACAAAAGATAAACAAGTAATTATGAAACCTAATATTTTATAACAAATCAATTCTAATTTTTAAATAGAAATTAGACCCGTGCAAAAAACTAGAATGCTAATTTTAATTATTGGAGATTCATATGTAATTTTAATAAATTTTGACCACAAATTATCATAAATAATAAATTAATTTTTTAAGTTATAATTTTAAGTTAGATTTTCATTCCCCACAATATAATCGAAAACTTCTACATAATCAATTATGCTATGTTACCATTAGTTATTGAACTAAACAAATAATTACAAATTTGCAAGTTTAATTGACTAGCGCAAATATTCTTGACAATGAATAACGGTACCTATCATTCATAAATCAGATTATTTGTAATAAAAGCACAGAGAACAATACAAATATGAATATGAATGAACTTAGAAAGTATGAATTAGATCTCACAACTCATTGAAACTAAGAATTCACCCAAGTCTTTAATCGGAACTAAAAGCTCTAGCCTAGTATGCTAACAGAAGAAATAAAGGAGAGGAGAAACTAATAGAAAAATGCAGAGAAGATCTCCTAAGAATGAGAGATTAAAGATTCAAAGATCCAAAGATGTCCATATGGTGAATTACATACCATAAACATACTAACTTGTTACCTAATTTTACTAGGATTAAGAAGGTAGATTCCTAATTGAAATAAAGGACTAAAAGACATAAAATTATTATCCTAATTAGACTTCTCCAGCAAAAGATGTTCCTTGTTCATAAAAAAAATAGTCCGAACAGTTCCAAAGTCTTGCCAAAATTTGAGTTTGAGTCTTTCCTTTTCTAGACAAAAATTTACTAGTTAAGCATGGGCACGCCTAGTCGTTTCTTCTAATCCATCCAAATTTCCATCTTGGTATTTTTGATTCCGTTTGTTCTTAATAGACTAATGCTGCAAAATAATATTTAATTAGGAACATTTTGGTAAGAAAATAGGTCAAAATATCAAATGAAATGAGCACAAAATGTGATCCTATCAACCACAAATTGTCATAAATAGTATGAATTATATAAATATCATAGAATATCATCCATATGTAATTTGAATAAATTTTGACCACAAATTATCATAAATAGTGTTAATTAGATAAATACCATAGAATATCACTATTATAATATACAGAGAAACTGTGAGAGAGAGAGAGATTATAAGACTTGTGAGTCCTTTCAACCACTCTCATTTTAACTAAGTAACAGATGGTAAGTCACATAAAGAGAATAAAATAGGGTAAACTAATTTGTCTATCTAATGGTCATATAATTAAAATAATATTATAAACTATCAATAATTTTAAATAACTTGTAGTACCATAATAGTTGGATTAGTTATTAATACTAAAAGAAAATAGTTAAGTGATAATTAAATCTATTAAATATTTAAAATTATAATTAAAAGTGGCAAAATGAGGAACAACTAAATTGTCCACGTGATGCATCTATTCTAACATCTAATACATTATAAGTTTATTTCAATTAAACCGTACATTTAATAAATACAGATGTATAGATAGTAAAATCTTTCTCTCTATTTTAAATTAACTATAAGTAAATTTGTTAAATAGACCCGAATCCAACCTCTTATATTTTTCTCTAATTTTTTTAATCCAAAATAAGGCTGGGCAGGAACCGCAACCACAAATGTTAGAACAAAAGTTTTCAAAAGTTAGTAAAAACGTTAAGAAGACACAGACATGGTAGGGAGGACATAAATAGTGGTCGACACGCAAATGGGATGTTTCCTTATGATGTCGAGATCCATGAGTAACAGGCACGTAAGAGGAAATAACATGTATGACAAAATTTATATTATAACTGATATTCATTACCTTCAGCAAACAATTAAGTGTCATCAAAGATAACAAAAGAATATTATATAAAAAAAAGTTGGTAACTAAGATCAAATAATGAATGGATATACAATAGAAAGACAACAACAAAGCAATAAAGCAAATAAAATTGGAGTAATAATTGATGGATGATCGCTTTTTTTTTCTTACCTCAAGGGTGAAAATTCTGATCCCATGAAATGAACTAATCTAATTTGGTATTTTTCATATCTCCCCCAACCAAAATCCAGTTTACAGGAGCATTTGATAACCATGCATGCTTTTCAGACACTGCTCTCATACCTCATCTAGTGCAATATGAACATATACTACAAACTTCTTGCAATGTACAACATATTGCAAAATTGAAATATTGGGATATGAATATCATGTAGATTGAAAGACATGCCTGATAAGCTCCCGAAGAAACACACCCTTGTTGCTATATAAGCTATTCACAAAAAAGGTCGATGAGGCGACTAACTTACCACAAAGAATATAAATATGAACATTTGATGAACTGTATGCATGTGTTAAGCTTCACAAATGCTCCTATCATCTAAATTAAATGCACACCTAATGCCAATCCAAAACCTCATCCTAGTAAGATTAACATTTACTCACAACTTATTTTCTTAAGTTAAGCATGACATCCACAATTTAGTTCCTTAAGTAGATATGAAAATAAATGTTCAACTACAACCTTATTCGCTTGAAATAGGCTTGTTGATGGGGAAATTGGATCAAGGCAAGTCTTATGCCGTCTAAACAGATGTAACGACTTCCTTGAGTTCGGAAAAATTCAAATTATTGTCATTCCTAAGAGTTATTACATACTGTTGTATGATATAGAATTCCGTTCAGAAAACTTAAGAAATGCCTTTCTTTCATCCGTTTGACTCCTTTGATTTTTGTAGTTGTTCGACTACCAAAGCATTTATATCCTCGATTTGCAATTTTCATAGTAAGAATGACATCCCGAAAGAAAATTTTGTGAAAAGTGGTACCTGCCAAAGCAAGAGAAAAATTATCAGATTAGAAAGTTCAGAGTAATCTATGTACTTATTTTGAGTGGAAAAATCTTGAAACTTTTGGACGCTTGCAAAAGGGGGTAACATTACCCTCGGTTTTTGACAAAAGGATACAACCTCTTACTTTCTTAAAAAATTTTCAACGCTTATCACCTTAGTGTGACCCCACAACCTACCCAATTACAGGCTATTCAAACACTCTCCCTCTAATACACATGTTTTAGAAATTGAAAAAGGTAAACAGAAAATGAGCAAACTTCCACAACAAGTACCTTGCACGTATCATAATAGTTGTTTTCTAGTCTTCTTTTGCTAGGAGCAAACATTTGATCTCCACACTCCTGTCGAAGTAGGGAATATTGATATATTTTTTTTTTGCAGATCTTGCTTTTCTTATTGTTGTTTTTCTTGCTTTCTTTCTTATTTTTATATCTTGCTTTTCTTTCCTTTTTGTTCTTTACAAATCTCTCTTCTTTTGCTGTTGGTTTTTTTTTCTTTTTTAGTGTGGATCTTGCTTTTTTTAATTTCTTCTAACTCACTTAAACTTGTCTCCCAACACATTTTCAGAATATTCATTCTTGTAATTTGAAAGAATAGCAAAGAAGTCAAACAACATATTATTTATAAAATGGTTGTTGCAGCAAAAATGTATGCACCAAAGAAATTAGAAGGAAAAAAAATTTCTCATAATTTTAATGCAACAAGGGAATTCAACTGCATATTTTAGTGCTCATTCTGCTACTGAAATTGAATTTGTTTAGCAAAAGGAATCAATTTGGATCAAAACTAAATTAAATATCACGCATTCAAAATACAAAGATGTGATTTCCACGAATGCAACAAAATTTCACTTGTTGTAACAGATTTTTTAAATCTGCAACAACTGAGAATGCTTACAAGCAACACAATGCTAACAAAATAAAATTTAGCGAAAAACTTCAATAACACATATCACAAGCACAGGAGAAAGTTAAGATTTGCAAGATGCTTACTGAAATTAAACTTTTCCAGGGGGAATTCTTAATGCCTTCACTAGCGCAATTAATGAAAATTGGGTCGCTCATGCTAACCCTTTTACCTATCGGTCCATATACCACCTCTTTCTTAATTGGAAGACTAACAACCCGTCGAATTAGTCGACATCAATACATGATATCATGTTAGCTAATAGCGCAATGAGTTTCATAGAGAATCTAAGGAGTAAAGAAAAATAAAACAGAATTGTCAATAGATTCATTGCCTTTTGTCCTTAACTAACTTGATTTTTCTTATATGCCACCAGTGTTGTTCCCTCTTTTCGATCTCTTAACAAGTTTTCTGCACCCATATGATGAGAATGTTCATTAATTTCTCCATATGCAAGAAACAAAAGATATTGTACACACATAAAAAGAAGTTCAGACAACTTTTTGATCCCCAAATAATCCTTTAAGTTCAATATGCAAAGAGTGCTCATTTATTTAGAGAACATCAATTCTCATGATTAAAGTATAGGTTGGTTGAGGCATGATCAACTGCATTACACAACATATGATGGTCTGATGTACAAAATATATTCTACATTACTAATATACGAAAAAGAATGCATGTCACATAATGTTGTGATAGTAGACATGACACGTGCATTATGATTATTAAAAACATGTATGAAGAAATGTACATCAATTAATGTTCAGTTTTATTTTATTGATTAAGTAAAACTTGTGTTCTTACTTGAGAAGAAGCTACTTAGAAGAACTTAAATATATGAGTTTGGTTAAAAATTCAATATACTGCTTAAAAAAATTTATGAAGAATTTTAGAAGCAACTAAACATGAAATTGGCATGGGTCTTTACAATTTGTCTTAGTAAACACAGACCTAATGCCTATCCACAACCTCATCCTACTAAGATAAAAATAAAAGTTAACCGTTACTCAAGGTTATCCTCTTAAGTTAAGCATGGCCTCCACAAATTAGTTCCTTAAGTAGATATGAAAATAAACATTCATGTAAAACCTTATTCTCTTCAGACACGCCTGTTGATGGGAAAATTGGATAAGGACAAGCCTTGTGTCATCCCCACAAATGGAAGAACCTCCTTGAGTTCCTCAAAATTTGAATTATTGTCATCCCAGGAGTCTATTTCATAGTGTTGTATCATGTAGAATTTCGTCCAGAAAAATTAGGAAATACCTTTCTTTCATCCTTTTGACTCTTGTCATTTTCATAGTTGTGTGACGGCCAAAGCATTCATATCCTCGATTTGCAATTTCTTTAGTAAAAACGACACCCTAAAAGAAAATTTTGTAATAACTGCTACCTACCGCAATAAGAGAAAACTTATCAGATTACAAGGTTGCACGTAATGTATGTAACTAAGTAAGTCCAAAAGTATATCAACAAGTAGACGTATCCAATAAAGCATGGAGTTTACAGAGTGGATATTAAACAGAGTTGCCCCAACAGTAAGTAACTTCAATAACCTCAGTTGTAAAGTGTGAAGAGGCAAGAGTTTCCAAGTATTCATTAAATGTTTTCTTGTAGAACTCATTGTATTCCTCTATAGTTATTTCCTTAGGGTTAGAGAGCTACATCAAATAGAGGAACCATCAAAGACAAGCAGCTTAAGCAAATAAAGTAAAAAATTAGCACTTCATAGGCTCACCCATATTGGATGGGTCCCATTTGTAAGCCCAATCCCAATCGCTCAACTATTGTCTTGGTCTTCTTCTTTTTCTGTTGTACCATAACCATTACTATAATTTCACCAAGTGAACTAAAAGGGAAACGCGCTACACCTAAAACATGATCATAAACTAAATAAGCATGCGGACAGTAGCTCATTTTTCCATCTTAGTCATCCTTGCTAGCTTCAATAGGATCCTCATCAATCTCAACCTGCAAAACTGCCACTTTTGATGTGACATCCACAGATTTTTGTAAATAATTGAGAGACTAATTGGTAACTATTAAAAAAATTAAATTTAATTATGAATAAATTATCGGCTAAGATTAGAATATATTAAAATTTCAATGGAGTAAATTGGACCTTATTATAATATTTGGGAGAAAATTTTATTAACTAAGAAATTTGATAGGACGTAATGAGAATTAAATAAAAAATAAAAAAAATTAAAGAAACAGGAGGAGCAACACGTGGCCACCCCTCCCCCCCACCCCTTTGCTTTTCCCATTTCAATACACACATATATATATATATATTATATGTATGTGAGTATAAGAAAGTAAATTTCATAACACACTGATGCGGAGAAAACAGGCACGCCTATTTTGATTTTAATTATTATTTAATTTATATAATTATATTATTTAATTAATCCATCTATTAAATATTGTTTATATTGAGCAATGTACTATTTAATCAGAATATTTTTTAAATTCTATTTAAATTAATGTCACATTAAATATCACATTTGATATAAAAATGATATAGGTGGTTAACTAAATTATTAGATTTGTTAGATTTAAATATTACTATAGTTAATTTACACAATTCCATCGTAATGATTAAGCAAATTCGTAATTCTATGATTGTTGTTTAATTAAATAATATTGCAGCGAGGAATTGATAGAAAATTCATAAAAATGTGCCGAAAATCATATTTAAGAAATATTATGTTATTAAAGAGGAAATATAGAGGTTTTAATGATAATTTAATTTAGGGATGATATTAAAATGATAGTAATAAATATTTAAGGGGTTTGATTAAATGAATTCTTATGAATTAATTGATAAATTAAATATATACTTCGTAAGCTTAGAAAGTGTAATTATTTAAAAGAAAATGGAACATGAGTTTGGACTTTTATGTAAGTGAAATATTAAAAAATTGGTGGAAAATATACGAAAATTATATAATATTTTATCTATTGTTTATGATACTCTATATATATTGATTATACGTATAATATTCCACTATATGACGTGACGACAAAATAGAGGGTTGAGCAGTCACTTATATTAATTGAAGCAAGTTGGTATTTGAGGTAAGTATAGCTAATTGGATTTATATATATAATATGTGTACTATCATATATATTATATATTTTAATTTTTTGTATTTGATCGTGAACTTGGATTTATATTTATATATGTGGATTTTGGTTGTTTATATATTTAGTTGTGGACTATTGTTGGATTACCTTTATACTGGTGGAATTATTACTATGTGTTACATGTGATTGTAATGTATGGACGTGAGAGGTATGATTATGTGATCGTATAGTTGATCATTGCATAAAATGCAATTGGGGAATTATTACTAAGAAAGTAATTATTATAGATAATAGAATGATGAAGTTAGTGATATTGCTGTCTTGAATTAAAATAAAATATGGTACTTACCTAGTTGGGGACATTGTCAATGGTTTACAATATTGTGATTGATGATGTGATATGAAAAATAAATAAATTAAGCTAGGTACCATTGCGCGTAGGGTGCCATGGTATTTCGGGTAGTCGGGAGTATCCTGTGTTGTTAGGTACACATAGGGGTGGTGTGGGATGCCATGTTTGTTGTGATTTCCTATGTTGATATTGCTACATATTGTGATAGAGAGTGTGGGGATATCAAACACAATGGATATCCTGTGTTGTATATGATATGACATTGACTGAGATGATGATGGCCGGCAAAATCATTGACTGATGTACTCCAATTAGAGTAAGTAGGGCCCTTAGATAATAAACAATAACGTCAAATAATATGTTGTGGACTGATTTAAAATTGTGGATAAGTATTATTCCTTGCATCAACGATTGCTATATGGCGAATATTTATTAGTTTACGTGATTGCATTGTACGTGATTTGCTGCTTGTACGTATATATAGATTGGTTAGCTATACTTACTGAGTAGGCAGCTCATTCCTTGTCACGTACTTTCAAGAGATAGGTCACACTAACTACTCACATCAAACTTTAAGCTGTGCCGTTGTTCTTATTAGGTGGGTCAGCCGTGACATATGAACTTATGATTTTGGCTGTTTGATTGTTAAATATTTTAGTCTTTTTTTCGGTTTTGTATTTAAAATTTTGTACTATTTTTCTTTCAGGTTATGTACATGAGGACATCTGGTGAGGGCAAATATAAACATTCGACGATATTTATTATCTTTTATGATATTTATATATTATATTGACAAAATAAAATTTATTTTACTGGTTGAAAATAAATTATTATATTGATAAAATATAATTTATTTTACGGGTTGAAAAGAAATTACTTATAGAATGAGTTCTAACTAAGGAATAGATGAAATAGTTATAATTAAACGTATGAGTAGGGGATGCTACATTTTAGGAAGCCCTTGCCAAGAAGAGTGCATAGCTACCTTCAAGAGCAGAAGCACAGGAGTTCTCAGGGGATAACTGGTAGTAAGATTTTCAGGATCAAGAATTGACAATCTTTATCCTGTCTCTAAATCACCTTATATTTTCACCAGTTCACCAATATGAAATGCTAACTACATTTTCATCTACACACACCCTTCCTTTTTATTAGAGAGGAGTAATAGATCTAAAGTAAACGCATGCCTAAATGTCAATCCACAACCACATCCTAGTAAGATAAAAATGAAAGCTAAAATTTAATCACAACTTATCCCATTAAGTAAAGCATGACATCCACAACTCAGTTCCTTAAGTAGATATGAAAATAAATGTTCAACTACAACCTTATTCTCTGAAAATGGGCCTATTGATGGGGTAATTAGATCAGGGCAAGACTTATGTTGTCTAGACAAATGGAAGGACATCCTTGAGTTTGAAAAATTCCAAATTATTTTCATTCCCAAGAGTCTATAGTGTCATATCATATAGAATTTCGTGCAGAAAACTTAAGAAATACATTTCTTTCATCCCTTTAACTCTTATGATTTTCGAAGTTGTCTCACTACCAAAGTATTTATATCTTCAATTTGCAACTTTATTAGTAAGAATTACACCCTAAAACAAGATTTTGTGAGAAGTAGTACCTGCCCATGCAAGAGAAAAATTATCAGGTTAGAAAATTTCAAGTAGTCTATGTTTTTATTCTGAGTGGAACACATCTTGAAATTTTTGGACACTTGTAAAAGGGGGTAACATTGCCCCCGATATGGGAGAAAAGGACACAACCTCTTTTTTTTTCTTAAAAAAATTCAATAAACACCCACTCAATGTTTATCACCTTAGTGTCACCCCACAACCTACCAGTAGGCCATTCAAACACTCTCCCTCTAATTATGCACACACATATTTTAGAAATTGGAAAAGCTAAACACAAAATGAACACTAGCACAACAAGTACCTTGCACATGTAATAATAATAATAGTTGTTTTCTTCTCTTCTCTTGCTAGGAGAAAACATTGTTCTCCATACTCTTCCCGAATTAGTGGATATTGCTTTTTTTTATTTTTTATTTTGCGGATGTTGCATTTTTTGGTTGTGGCTTTTCTTCCTTCTTTAGTTTATATTGCTTTTTCTTTTTATCATTTTTAAATCTTGCATCGTTGTTGTTGCTTTCTTCCTTTCTTTTTTTTTTTTTTTTTTTGCTTGTGGATCAGCATGTGCCACATTATTTCTGAGCTAGTTTATCTTGAAGGATGTTTCTCATATGTACATTAGCAAACCATTATCTGATTCTTAATGTATCAAATAGCTCTTTAGGAGTAGGAGTCTGATTACTGTAGATGAATTGGGAAGAGCAACGACTCCCTTGGATGGGTTTGCAACATTTGCATGGAGTTTTAGTTATATATCATTGTAGTTCCTCTATTGTTATTGTTTTATTTTTTTATTTATAAGTAGTTTGAGATTTATTGATATACTAACTATCAGTTATTTTTTTAATAAAAGTCTAAATGAATAAACCCATAGTATAAAAATATTTATTTTTTTATATCTTGTAGCCCAACATTGCTAGTTGATGGTAATATCCATATTGCTAAGACTTTATTGATTGATCTGCTTGATGCTATAATGTGTATTTGGTAAGGCAAGTTAGTATCATGGCTATGGACTAGAAAATGTGTAGCTAGAATATCTTTTTCTCTAATGGAGCACTTCAGTGCCAAGTTTTTCTTCTCTAAATGTGAGTTTTGAAGAAAGTCGCCAATGCCTTTTCTCTGCACTGGAATCAGGAATGCTTGTCCCACATTATTTCTGTATAGGTTTATCTTGCAAGGTGCTTCTCTTAGGTACACTAGGAAATCATTATCCGATCCTTAATGTATCAAATCACTCTTTTGGAGTAGGAGTCTGATTGTTGTGGTTGCATTGGAAAGAGCAACGTCTCCGTTTAATGTGATTGCAAACTTTGCATGGAGTTTTACTCATATATTATTGTATTTTCTCTATTGCTATTGTTTTATCTTTTTATTTATGAATAGTTTGAAATTTAATGATGTACTAATTATCAATTATTTTTTCTAAGAAAAACATCAAAATGAATAAAGCCTTAGTATCAAAATATTTATATTTTGTATCTTGTGGCAACATTGGAGGCTGAAGCGGGACTCAAAATATTGGATATATGCTTATCCATATTGTTGAGATTGTGTTTATTAATTTGCTTGATCCTATAGTGTTCATTTGTTTAGGCAAGTTTGTATCATAGAATGGCTATGGACTAGAAAAGGTGTAGCTAGAATGTCTTTTCCTCTAATGAAGCACTTCAGTGTAGGGATTTTCTTCTCTAAATGTGAGTTTTAAAGAAAGGCACCAATGCCTTTTATCCAAACTTGAATTAGGAATCCTTATCCCACATTGTTTCTGTACATGTTTATTTTGCAAGATCTTCTCATAGGTACATTAACAAACCATCATCTGATCCTTAATGTATCAAATAACTTTTCTGGAATAGGAGTCTGATTGCTGTGGATGAATCGGGAAGAGTAATGTCTCCCTTTGATGGGTTTAATTATATATCATTGCCATACAACAGAACCATAGTAAACGCATAATAACAATTTCAACAACCTAATAAAGAAAAGTTACATATATTAACAGTCAAGTATATCTACAATAAGTATATATATATATATATATATATATATATATATACTTCGGTTAACTATAGCCTCAATTATCAAAATGACTACTTCACTAGAAGAAGCTGATCAAACCTCTAATTTATCCTTGCGTTAGTGAAAATAAAAAGCCAAGAGTGTTGTGTCTCAATGTTCTTCATGTATGAGAAAAAACTCTATCTCTTGTTTTTCTTTTGTCAAGAAATGTACAAATTCACGCAAATATACCTTGGTTAGTCCAATAATGTGTAGATAAGTGGCAAAGGCATGTGGTGCCACTAGCTTGCCCCCATCCACATTTGCTCCCTTTTTAATATTCTCTTTTCTCTCTTTTTTTAAAACTTTTCCTTAAATTATAATTTTGTCCTTTTATTTCTAAATTATTAAATTTGACCATAAAAACTTCATAAAACTCTAATTTAGTCCCTGAAAAAGATTTAATATATTCAAATTCAACCAATAACTTATAGATTAATATTGTTTAGTAATAATCAATTAGTATGACAATTATGTATTAAAATTCGTGGATGTTCCATATGGACTTTGCCTCGTCAGTCTGGGCGGCAAGAAGGGGCTGGAGATCTTGCTATTTGGGAGTTGTGTTTGGACTAGCAGGATTTGGAGTTTGTTGAGCTGAGTGAATGGGGCATGACTTCTTTGCTAGGCTTGGCCTGTATTTGGACTTTATGCTTGAAAAATATTTGACTTGATCATCACTCCCCTCACTCTAGTAGTGTAAGACTTGTATTGGATTAATGGAGTAGGAATAATAGTCCTAGCGGCTTAAGACCTGTTTCCTGCTTTAAATAACTTTTATATTTGGGGGGTTTTTCCTATTATGCTGAACTAGAAAGGTATCATCCAGAGCGGAATTGATTTGACTTGCCAACCTGCAAGGGGTTTATCCAACCATGTTAGCTTTTTTGCGCACGTGGTTATAGTAGGATCTGCATACACCATTAGGATAAGAGTAACAAACATATGCGTTAGGTTTATAGGTCAAATCTGGCGGTGAAGGAGAGAAACATGCCCCTAATTGGTTGCAGACGCCTAGCTGGTGGAGAGAGGATAAGAAGAGGCCCACTTAAGCATCTTTTATTCAGATAGGTAAAATTGAAAGTGAGTACCTAACACCTAATAATGCAGGTTAAAACCAATTAAGTAATAATTTTTAGTCCTGCTGCCTTGTGGCAAAGAAAGTAAATGCATGTCCACGTATTCCATAGAGCATGATCTATCCTGTGAGTAGTAAAAGGCATTACCAACTAATCTGAAAGACACTACCAAGTGATATTAGTTGTTAAATGATAAAAGCTCAACATGGAAATAAACGTTGAAGCCCATTCTCTCCATCTGTGCAAAAAAATAAATAAATAATTAAAAAGTTAATTTAACTATTGTAATTTTAAATACATATAGGAGCATGTTAGTGTGAACATGGTATAGTTGTATGAAAGACAAAACAAAAATGCCAAAATACGCAAAAGATCAAGCGTATATTTTAATTACCGCCCCAGTCTTTTTTTCTAAATTTTTTTAATCAATCTAATTATATTAATTAAATATATATTTTAATTAATTAAGAATAATTAAAGATAATTATAATAATTATTGTACTTAAATTAATGTAAATATATCTTTTTGTTAATTTACGAATAATTTTAGATAGTTAATTATTATATTTAAATTAATTTATAACTTTATAATTATTATAATTGCTGAATATTTATATACATGTAGCTATCTAAATTAAAAAATAAAAATTAGTATATTAGTCTTTGTAATGAAATTTATTTATTTTTGATGTTTTCATATTTAATATAAGCATATTTAAGAATAAAAGAATATATATTTTTAGAAGAGAGAAAGTGCAATAAATAAATAAATAAATAAAAATTCAATTTAACTATTGTAATTTTTTATACATATAGGAGCATGTTAGTCAATTAAACACAAAAAAAAATTTCTAAAATTATCCGGCGCCGCCTTCCTCCGTCCAGCTCCGTCTCTCTCTGTGTCTATATATATATATACATTAAATATATGCTTTTAATCTAGACCGTTCATCAAATTTTGTATAACCTGGACCATTAATCTTGTTAATTAAATTTATGCCTTAGATTCAGTCAGATCCAACGACTATTAATAAGGATGTAAATGCAATTTTATAATGAAAAATAAAAAATAAAATATCTAAAAATAGCGTGTCAGGGGCATTATCTTTATTATAAAAAAA
Organism: Sesamum indicum; assembly: GCF_026168435.1. Taxonomy (NCBI): domain Eukaryota; kingdom Viridiplantae; phylum Streptophyta; class Magnoliopsida; order Lamiales; family Pedaliaceae; genus Sesamum; species Sesamum indicum. The sequence goes on along the minus strand of NC_142664.1, from coordinate 16,684,674 downwards.
CATAAGGGGGTAATTTGCTATTCTTTTTCCACAGGAAGTAATTTGCTCATTTCGTATAACACGGAGAGGTAATTTGCATTTAACCCTTAAAATATATGATATTGATTAATAATTGTAATAATGATAAATTTTGAATATATATAAAGTTGATATAGTATTGAATATGGAGTTGGTAGTATATACAAAACTGCATATATAATTGCCCGAATATACGTGTTGGGATTGTGATCTTGCTCGAAAATCAGCCACTTGAAATGAGCGACCTCACCAAAGTTGACTAACTACACCAAAATCAAGTGTTCGGGATCCTGAGAATAAGACAAGTAAATGAGCTCGTTGGGCATGTCTCTAACAACGACCTTCCGACGGACAAGTTAGGTTGATCGAGGAAAAAGTATGCGATTAAAAGTGTAGGTCGAACTGGTTAAGCATTAATTAATTTGAAATGTGGCGTCTGAGGGTATTTATAGGGCTTAGCTGGATACTGTTGAAAGGGCCACGTGGCCTTATCCTGTTAGCTTACATCTACGATCGGACGGTTACCGTTGCCTGGGTCTTCAAGTGGGCAGTCGGATCCAGGTCGGCTCTGCTCCAATCTGCCCGGTATAAAAGACGCGGATCCATGGCAAGAAGACTAAATACCCTTAATGAAGGGTGTTTTTGGTATTTCTCTTGTGTACTCATCATTACTCCCTCACTTATTCAAATTGCAAGGTATTGCTCTATGAAGAAGTAGAGAGGTCACGTCCGTTGATCAATCTGGAGACGCGTCCACGTGTCAACATCTCAACGCTCTGTCAGAGGCGTGATTCCCTGAGCACATTGCCTATATATAGGCTCCCCATTCAAATGAGAGGGCTTACCCCACTCTCAAGCTTCTGCGATCAATACCAAGAACTCGATTTCGATTTCAACAGCAGCTTCTTGAGCCATCCTGCTTTAAGGTACGATGTCTTTCAGCTTTAGTTCCAATTCTAACTCAGATTTTGGGTCTGGCTCGAGGTCGCCTGTGACCTCGCCAAACTCGACTAAGGCTTCTGTACCTTCTTTTGTTGCATCTCCTAAGAGGAATAAGAAGTTCATAATCCCCACGAAATCCCAAGAAACCAAGAAAACCCTAAACGAGTAGGCTGGTCCTTCCACTCTCGAGATATTCCAGGATAGGATGGTTAGAAACCCTTGGGAGGCTGTAGTAACCGTAGTTAAAACTCCCATTAATAAGATTAGGGATCGTTACTTCATTCCCCATGACTATGAAATCCTGATTCCTAAATCTATCGACCGCATGCATCGACCTCCACAGGGATTTTGTGCATTCTCAATCAAACATTTTGACACTGAGATTTCCTTTGTCTTCTCCTTTAGCTGCTATTTTCCATAGGCTAGGACTTTTGCCCATGCAATTGTCCCCGTATTCAATAAGCCATATTGTTCTTTTCATAATAGTCATGAATTTTTTGCATTTAGAACCCAGTTTTGATAATTTTTTGTCTCTGTATTCCTTTACCACTTCCAAACGATCAGGGGATAGGGGTTTTTTCTACCTTTCTGCTAAGGTAGAATGTAGGTACCTAGAACCCTTAAAATCCAATGTTGGCCCCTGGCGTGATAAGTATATTTTTGTTCGACCTCCTCCTGGTGTGGTATGGCCCTTCCGCTTAGAGTGGAATAAATACAACCCTTCACCAAAAACAAGTGGAGGGGGGCTGGAATGCGATCAAATAAATAGTCTTACGGCTTATAAATACGACCCGAAGAAGCTCTTAACTGGAAAGATTTTGCGGCTCGCACGTCAATCTCCAGCACCCTTCCACATCATAGAGACCTTAGGTGATCTTCTTATTCTGACGCTGACGCTGCTCTTTCATGATCGAATAACTGACTAACAATTGTTCTTTCTTGCTCTGCGGACGAAATAGTCATGAATTCTCGCTTGGCCCTGTGACTAAAGGCTATTCAAAATAAGACTGGGGGACAACCGGTCGCTCCTCATGTAGACACCTATGCTACAGCAACCATGTCCCCCTCCCCCCTTCGCACCTCGGTCCCCACTGGTCCATCAAATGCCGAACAGAGCCCCCTGCCAAACGACCCAATCCAAATTGAAAGCGATGGGACTCTACTTAACGAACACAACTCGGAAGACCTGGACTTGCATCTCGATGACAACAAAAGTGAGGGTCAACATACCGACTAGGGCCAGGATCAGGGCGATCATGATAGAGAAGGATCGAGTTCGAAGAAAAGGAAAAGACATCACAATCATAAGGGTAAAAACCCCGTTGAACCCTCTAACTCATCAAAATCTTTGAAGTCTTCCGTGCCAGGTGTGAATCGGTGGGTGAAGTCGCAAAGCAGGATGGCCAAGGAAGCTGCTGAGAAGGCCAACCAAAAAGAGGAGCGCGAGCCCTATTTTGCTTTTGGAAAGGGTCTCTTCTTGCTTGGAAGAGACTCGGGAAGAACTGAAGGGAGATCGCCATCTGAAATTGGAGGTGAAGGGCGATCCTCTAGTTCCGAAATGGAACATATCTGCTAGTAGCTCGGTTCTCTACACCGAGCCAAGGCAAGGCTCATGGGACCTGTTCGACTTTGTGATACTTCCTCGCGATCAGGCTTCCTTACTGATGAATGCTCCTACTCGGATAGAGGATCATGGAGCTCATACTTTGACGCAGGTAATTACCTTTAATATTCGATCGAATACTTCCATTCTTATTTCTCATCTGTTTTCTGTTTGCATTTCAGATGGCCACATTCTTCCGATGTCTTTCCATGAAATGCGCGAGCTACCGCAGAAAACAGATAGCTGCTGACACTAAGGTGAGGGAACTTCTGGTCACGCTAGTGGAGAAGGAGAAAATGGATCGAGCTCATGTGGAGGAGATGCAGACCTTGATCGATGAAGTCCAAAAACTAAAGGGTCATCTCACTGCTGCTGAGGTCGCATTCTCCGAGGGACAGAAGGAGGGTTCATGGCCGGCAGAGAGGCCGGGCTGGCTGAGGGCCATAAGGAGGGTTTCAAGGCTGGCCATATGCAAGGATTGGAAGAAGGCCAGGCTAATCGAATCACTCTTGAGGAGCACCATCAAGCCCTTGCCAGCTCTCGTGTTCCCATAGCTTGAGATTTTCTAAAGTCTGGCACGTTCAAAATAGTTCGAGATCAAATCTGCTGACTTCTTTAACAAGGGCTATAGGACATGTGTGGTCTAGATTAAAACTTTGAGCGGCTTTGCTGATTCCTTCTATTGAAGTCAAATGGACATTACATCAGATGGGAAGCTGCAGCCATACCCTGAAGAGCCCGCTCCTGAAGACGACAAGTTCTCTGCTTTGCGGGACGAAATAGAGCTAGATCCTTAGTTGATAGCCTCCAATTCTTGGATTTTTGTAACATGGGGTCGAAAATTGAATATTCTGACTATTTTGTACTAACCCCTGAACAGAACAATTCTTTGATGTAATTATACCCTTTTGTCAATACACCAACACTTTTGAGGTCGACTTTCTGCTTCGCATGTTTATTATCTCCTTTGTTCCGTTAGTACAAGCATGCTTTTTCCAGATTATGTTGCTTACTTTCAACTACATATCAGTCAACACTTTGGAGGTGCGTCTTTCTTAGATCGCGCTTGCTGAATACCTCTTTTCCAGATGGCATCTGGGGTGCATCATTTTCAGATCGCACTTTGCTGGACGCCTCTTTTTTAGTTAGCGTTTGGGGTGCATCTTTTTCAGATTGCACTTTGCTAGACGCTTCTTTTTCAGTTGGCGTTTGGGGTGCATCCTTTTCAGATCGCACTTTGCTGGACGCCTCTTTTTCAGTTGGCGTTTGGGGTGCATTCTTTTCAGATCACACTTTGCTGGACGCCTCTTTTTCAATTGGCGTTTGGGGTGTCGATTAAGAAGTCCACTAAATGACAATTAATGTAAAAGAAATACACATAATTTTTTGAACTATTATACCATAAAAGAGAACACGGCCTTTTTCAGGCTCCTACAAAGGGTTTAGAGTTTGTACACATTGACCGGCCTTTTTCAGGCACAAAAATAAGAACTAATAGCCTTTCATAGGCACAAGAAATGCGACCTCCCAACCCTTTTCAATTGTTGACCTTTTGCAGGCACCTAGACATAGGTGAGTTGATGGCCTTTCACAGGCACCTTAGCATGAGTCTTCTTCGAGCAGTTGATGGTCTTTCACAGGCACTTAATAGGCGATTTCCTCAGTCATGCGTAAAATTTTTTCAGATTTTGGATGTTCCATGTCCGTGGTAAGTTCTGCCCTTGCATATCCTGCAATTTGTATGTACCTTGTTTCCTGATTTCGATTACTTTCTATGGTCCTTTCCAAGAAGGGTCGAGCTTATCCACATGCTTGGAGGCCTCCACTTTTTTTCACTAAGTCGCCCACTTGCAGCTGCCTCGGCCGAATCTTTCGATCGTGATTTTTCATCATCAGCCCTTTGTGATGCAGAATTTTGGTGTACGCAGCATCCCTTTTCTCTTCTATCACTATAAGATCGAAGCTCCATTCATTGTGATTCGATTCGGGGTCATACACCACGACCCGCTGGGACTCCTCACCGATCTCTACAGGGATTATTGCTTCAGTACCATAAACCAAACAGAATGGGGTCTCACCTGTTGCTGTTCGAGGCGTGGTATGATACGCCCATAGGACGCCTCGTAATTCTTCGACCCCAGACCCCTTGTTCTCTAGGCGCATCTTTAAATGCTGTAAGATCGTCCTGTTCGTCACTTCAGTTTGCCCATTAGCCTGGGGATTCACAACCGCTGTGAAATGTTGTGCGATATTGAGCTCCTTGCACCATTCAGTGATTTTTTTCTCTGAAACTGAGTCCCATTTTTAGAAATTATGATTCTAGGTATGCCGAACCTGCATATGATATTTTTCTATATCAAGGTGATGACTTCTTTCTCTGAAATTTTGGCAACGGTTTCTGCTTCGACCCATTTAGAGAAGTACTCCACTGGTATAATAATAAATTTCTTTTAAGCTTGAGCAGGAGGGAAAGGTCCCACGATATCTATCCCCCACTGGTCGAAAGGGCATGCTGTTTTGATCGGCTCGATGGGGGTCGTCGGTTGATGAATCAGAGACTCGTATCTCTAGCAGCTCTCACACTTTCTCACTAGCTCCTTCGTATCTTTGACCATTGTAGGCCAAAAGTATCCTTGGCGCATCACTTTTTGTGCTAGCGATCTCGCCCCAGAATGATTTTCATAGCTTCCCTCATGAATCTCCCGCATTACAAATTTGGCTCTTTCTTCATCTAGGCACTTCAATAGAGGTCCATCAACCGTTCGCTTATACAACTGGCCAGATAGCAATGTGAATCTTGCAGCTCGAAATCTTACTCTTTTAGCTCTAACAGGATCTTTAGGTAAGGTGCCATTCTCCAGGTACTTAACAATTTCATCCTTCCACGATTCGCCCTCAGATACTGCCTGCACCTCCACTTTATCCGAAATGACCAATTGTTCTCGAACCAACGTTGTTACCTTGCGATCCTTTATCCCTGACATTGCTGCTCCGAACTTAGATAAGGCATCTGTTTTATCATTCTCTACCCTGGGCACTTGTGGAATGGAATATTTATCGTACTTGTCCATCCATTTCTTAACGATGCTCTGTAGGATGTCCTCGTCTTTTCTCTTGTTTCATATATCCCTTCAATCTGCAATGCGACCAACTGGGAATTTGTAAAAACCTCTAAATCTCTAGCTCCAGCCTCATGCGCGAGCTCCAATCCCAGAATCAATGCCTCATATTGCCTCGTTGTTAGTGAGTGGGAACGATAATCGAGCTGCGACTTCGATCTCCACCTCCTTGGGTCCCTGAATCATTATTCTAACACCCTCGTTATTGGCATTTGAGGATCCATCAACGTGTAGCATCCATTTGCAACTCTGTTCCTCAGGATTGCTAGATAATTCCATCATAAAATCTGCTAGCACTAGTGCCTTCTGTGTTGTTCTGGGCTGATACTCAATGTCATATTGCCCTAACTCGACCGCCCATTTGATTAACCTTCCTAACACTTCCGATCGAGACATCACATGTTTCAGAGGGTGATTGGTTAGCACCACCACTTTGTGCTATTGAAAATATGGTCACGCTTGTGAGCTGTGATAACTAGTGTGAGTGCCAGCTTCTTCATCTCTGAATACCTCAACTCGGCTCCTTGCAGAATCTAGCTGACATAATAGATAGGGTTTTGACTTCCTTCTTCTTCCCGCACTAGTACTGAACTGGCAGCACTCTCGGACACAGCTAAGTACAGAAACAACATTTCTCCGTTCTTGGGGTTTGCCAGCAACGAAGGCCTCGTCAAATAACCTTTAAGATCTTGTAAAGCTTTTTCGCACTCTTCATTCCACTCGAAATTCTTAGTCTTTCTCATGATTTTAAAGAAAGGTAAGCTCTTATCCGCAGATCTAGAAATAAATCTGTACAGTGAAGCGATCTTACCCGTCAACTTCTGTACTTCCTTGATCGTGGTTGGTGATCTCAGGCTCATAATCTTCTCAAGATTAGCTTTGATTCCTCGTTCACTGACCATGTATCCCAAGAATTTGCCTCCGCCTACTCCAAATGTGCATTTGTCCACGTTCAACTTCATTCCATACGACCTCATGATATTGAATGCTTGCTCGAGATGTTCGAGGTGATCTTGCAACCTCTTGCTCTTGACCAGCATGTCGTCAACGTATACCTCCATGGTCTTGCCTATGAGCTCACGGAACATCTTATTCACCAATCATTGATAGGTTGCACCTGCGTTCTTCAAGTCGAATGACATTACATTATAACAATAAATTCCATTATCAGTAACAAATGACGTCTTTTCTGACTCCTCATTAGCCATATAAATCTGGTGATAATCCTGGTACGCATCCATCATTGAAAATATTTCAAATCCCGCTGTCGAATCTACCATAACATCAATCTGGGGTACGGGATATGGATCCTTCGGGCAAGCTTTATTCAAGTTGGTGAAATCCACGCACATCCGCCACTTTCCTAAAGACATAGGGACAAGCACCTTGTTACAGAGCCAATCAGTAATTGAACTTCAGATACGTACCTGGCTTCGAGTAATTTGGTGACTTCCTGCTCTATAATTCTCTTCTTTTCTGCCCCGAACGATCTCTTTCTCTGCTGGACTGGTCGTACAGCGGGATCTACGTTCAACCAGATCACGATCACTTCAGGATTGACACCTGTAAAATCTGACGGGCTCCATGCGAACATGTCCACATTCCTTCTCAAGAATTCGATCATGGTCGTTTCTTTTTCCCCCCATGTTCTCCCCAATTCTCGTGGTTTTTCCCTATTCTCCTTCCACAAGCTGCACAGCCTTGTATTCATCACTGGGTTTCATATGCTCTGCCTCGTATGGTCGCGGCTCGGTGTTTTCCCCAATCTTTCTTTTCTTCTGGCTGGACTCCCCTTTCAGCGACAAGTTGTAACACTTTCGAGCTTCCTTCTGGTCGCAGGCTACCTCACCTATTCCATTTTCCATAGAAAACTTCATTTTCATGTGATATGTGGAGATGACTGCTCGAAATAAATTCATGGCTGGCCTGCCCAGAATTACATTATAGGAGAATGGGGTATCCACCATCAAAAATTTTACCATCAGAGTATCGGCTCTTCGCCCATGGACATTGGCAGCTCGATCATGCCCAACGATGCCACCTCACTTCCTCCAAAACCGACCAGAGGAGTCTTCACAGGTTCGAAATGGGCATTCTCTAGACCCATCTTATCAACCATACTTTTGAAAATGATGTCTGTGGAGCTCCCACTATGAACCAATACCTTATGAACAGTGAAATTTGCTATGTCGAGCTTGATGACCATTAGATCGTTCATAGCTCCACTATCCATCGATCTATCAGAATTGTCAAAGAAAATGGTTTCTTCCTCTTCTACCTTCAATACAAACTCCCTTTCTCTGCTTCATCCTAAAGTCTAGGCACACCTCTTCGTAGGTGCATTGCTCCTGTTTGCTGGGGCCTTGTCTGTTCTGGAAGGGCCTGGATTGCGGTCTCTGCTCCTCGACCTGCTCCTCCTTCCTTCATCTTTACTGAACTTGCACCCGCGAGGGACTTGATCGCAGAAATATCCCTGTCGGACCAACCTTTCTATCTCGTCCTTCAACTGAAAGCATTCCTCCATGTTGTGTCCCCTCTCACGATGAAATCTGCAATAGTTTTTAGAAAATTTCTTAGAAGGGGTATACCTGGTGTGCCTTGGCCATTCCAACACATCCGCATTTTCGACCATCATCAAAGCCTTTTCACGCGTCATGGCCAACGGAGTGTAGTTTTGATATTGGGGTTGGTGCTTCGGCTCTCTAGGTTTGTCATTCTTAGCTTTATTCCCACCGCCATCCCTTATATCATACGGTCGCCTGTACGTCTGTTCGCGCTCCCTTCGCTCAGAATCCTTCATTGCGTTCATTTCTTCCTCATCAATATACTTTTGAGCTAAAGCCATTAGTTGCTCCACATCACATGGGGGATCACGTGCGAGCGTAGACGTAAATGGACCTTTCTTCAGCCCGTGTATCAAAATGTTCACGATCATGTCGATCCTCATATCCTAAACCTGCCGCGTCTCGTTATTGAACCTCCCTATGAAGTTTTTCAGGGTCTCGTCCTCCCTCTGACGGATGTTGAACAAGTGTGCTGCTGACCACTTTTGCTACTTCTTGCTCGCAAGTGGAAAGAGAACTTTTGCACGAGCTGTTCATACGACTCAATACTTCCTCGGTGCAAACTAGTGAACCATTCCTGTTCTTTCCCCGTTAGTATGGTAGCGAACAACTTTTCCATGATGGGACCTGGTTGTCCTATAGATTCATCACCATCTCGAACACTACGATATGCTCGTGTGGATCCTTTGTTCCATCATACCTCTGTAAATCAGGCACTCTAAATCTTGGTTCGACCACCTGAACCAATATATCATTACTGAATGGAGAATTCTTGTTATGGGAAAATATCTCCCCTCGTTTCTTCAGTTCATCGATCTGCTTGCTCAGGAGCTCTATCTGCTTTCCAACACTCTCAACCTCAGCACGTGATATTACGGGTTCCCTTTTTTTGCGCGGGCATGGCTACTAGAACCCGCCTCCGACGACGCTGGCCTTCTGCTTCTGTGCTCCTGCTCGCTCAGCTCTCTAGACACTCTTTGCGGTTCTATGTTATTGCCTCCTTGCTGTTTCTTTGACGATTGGGGTCGCGGTCCTCCTCTCATACTCCACTATAGCATTTCGACTTGCTTCTTCGATCATTCTTTGTAAATCATCCTTCGTCATATGTACCATTGATCCTCCTCTCCTAGATGTTTCTTCTTCCCCGACATTCCTCCTCGATGAACCTTCCATAGTGACTAGCGATTCTCAAATTTTTCCACAGACGGCACCAACTGATCTTGCTTGGAATCAGCGAGCTAGAATGAGCGACCTCACCACAGTTGACTAACTCTACCAAGATCAAGTGTTTGGGATCCTGAGAATAAGACAAGTAAATGAGCTCGTCGGGCACGTTCCCGACAACGACCCTCTGACGCTCAAGTTATGTTGATCGAGGAAAAAGTATGCTACTAAAAGTGTAGGTCGAACTGGTTAAGCATTAATTACCTCGAAATGTGGCGTCTGGGGGTATTTATAGGGTTTAGCTGGATACTGTTGAATGGGCCACGTGGCCTTATCCTATTAGTTTACGTCTACGATAGGACGGTTACTGTTGCCTAGGTCTTCAAGTGGGCAGCCGGGTCTGGGTCGGAGCAGTATAAAAGACGCGGATCCATGGCGAGAAGACCGAAATACCCTTAATGAAGGGTGTTTTTGGTATTTCGCTTGTATACTCGTCAGACTGCTGGTATATATAAAAATGCATATACTATCTCCATGGGCACATAATACGTTAAAAGAGTTGACTTGGAAGGTTGCAGGAAACAACCACCGACACGAAAAAGTTTGAAATTTGTTCACATTTCTATATTTCTACTACCACCACAAACTTATAATCAAACTCAGAAAAACGCAAACACACAGAGATATTCAAATGTATGTAGTGCTCAACAATGCGTTTATAAAGTACAGCTTGCCATAGTGAGCGGAATTTATCAAATTATCAGACTACAATAAGTTGATGTAGAAAGCAGTGAAAGCAAAAGCAAAAGGAAGCATTTCATCTTCTGGTTTCTCTCCACAAGTTGATGTTTATTATCATCCAAGTAATGAAGCTTTCTCTCTCTCTCACTTCTCATTTTGATAGTTTTAAGTTTGAAAACTTTGTATGGCACTTTCATGTTATACGTTAGTATTACATCAACTAATGATGAACACATGTTCTCTTCAAATTAAAAAATACAATTAAATTATATTATATAATTTAGAAATGAGATCACATACATTCCACACCTGAACGTGACTTCAATGTCTGACACATATATATGATAGCATTTATCTCCTTTCCTCCCAGTCACATCTTAATTGGTTTAAGTTTTGATCGGTTGATATCAAAGCAAATATATATCCAAATTTCGAATATATATCCTGAATCTTGGGCCCTATGCAGGCCTATGATATCAAAGTCCTCAACAACAATATTCGGTTCGGGTTATAAATCTTGGGCTGATTAACCTGATGCAAGACATCTAAATACTTTCTAATCTTTTTTACTTTCGGATGACTCATATTGGAACTCATTCAAGAGTCGGGGACTGTATGATGATATATCAATAATATTAAAGTATTCATACTATATATAAACATATATACACCTTACCATGCTCTACTATTTCCAGCTTCATTATAAGTTCCTTAAATATTATTTTTTAAGAAAAAATGAATTTATCTCTCTGTAATTTGAGAAATTAGCGAAAAACTCCATGTGATAAATAAAATAGCAAATTAACTCCTATCCAAACCACTGATAGAAAGATAATTTGCTTCATTTTTTGAAACAAAAGGAGATAATTTGTTATTTTTTTCAGAAGGAGTAATTGCTCATTTCATATATTATAGGGAAATAAATGCATTTAACCCTATTCTTTTAAACCAAATTACTATTCATTAATAAGATCACCAAAAACTCTCTCTTTCCAAAAATACAATTTGAAAATTATCAATCGTGTAGAGGATAATTTTCCTCCCATACATTAATATACAAACGATATTACTTATAATTTTTTGTTCTTGGAGTATCACAAAAATAAAAAGGAACAGTGATTCTTGGTCTATAATGCTTTAGCATGTGCGCAGCGTCGCTGTCAGGAGTACCTAGATAATTGGAATTGAGGTTGTCTTCACAGGTCAGTTCTATAATTAGAAACCTTTATTTATTTATCTTTTTTTAATTTTTGAATAATTTTATAATTTACATTTGTCTTGACAATTAATGATATTGGCTTTTCAAGAATATATAATTCAATTTCAATAGTATAAAATTATTTAATTTCATTAAATTTTGCAGGAGGAAGAACAAATATATATGAGAGTCAAGCTAGCACCTCAGAGCAATGTTGAAAGTACATAATTGTTCAGGCAAAAATAAAAATAAAAAAAATTACAATTTTGGTCCTACAAATATGAGATTAGCAATTTTAATTTTATATAAATCTACCTTTGTGATTTTGTTCTATTATCATACCACGACAAGTTGATGCAGAAAGCAATGGAAGCAGAAGATGATGGTGAACATGTTCAAAGTAATAATGAAGCTCTCTTTCTCTCTCTCTCACTCTCTCTTTCTTATTTTGATAGTTTTAAGTTTTAATAAGAAAAATAATTACCCGGTGATCAGTTCACCGTCCATGTTAGCATCCGATTAGTTGTTGATTTTGCTACAAATTTTTGCTAAAGAAAATATTTATTAATATAATTTTGGGGGAACTTTTCAATTTTTTAATTTGATAAAAAGTTTTTCACATCAAAATTTCCTTTTTAATTATATCAAGAAAATATTTCGTTTCTAATGTTAATTTTGAAATCACAAGAACTTAAAAATTTTTATTTTTTGTTACATGCATTAATAGTTACCAATAAAATTTACTCTGCTTTCTAATTTTTCTAGTTATTGGCATAATTTATTGTGGTTTGAAAACTGCGACTTGGTCTATTTTTTTAATTTCCTTTGATTAAATTTTTTATAAATTAATTATATACAATTAATTTTTAACAACATATTAAAGTACAAAAAATCATAATATTAAAATTTTTAATATAAATAATTACAATTAAGTATACAAATGTAATAGTGTATATTTTTTTGTACAACTATAAAAAATACAATGAACTATACAATTTCAAATGTAAAAAATGCCCACCCGTTTCACAATTGTGTCTATGGTATTGATGCCGAGATCTTCTTATTTCCTCGCCCTCATTTTGCATTGGTTTATTTTGCGACTCATTATCATCACCATCGAACCGACTTGATGTTGTTCAAGAACTAGACTCCACATTATCACAATATGCACTAATGATTGATTTCATCTTCTGGTTTCCTTCTGGTACATTCTATCGCCGCTGATTTTAGCATCGAATTAGTTGCTGGTTATATTAGAAATTTTGCTAAAGAAAATATTTGTTAATGCAATTTTGGGGGGAACTTTTTGATTTTGTAATTTGCCAAAGCCAACTACAAAGTTTTGTAACATCAAAATTCCTTTCTGATTATAGCAAACAAATATTTCATTTCTAATGTTAATTTTAAAATCACAAGAATTTCAAATTCTTTTCTTTGTGAAATGCATTTGTAAATTACCAAAAAATTTACTCCCCTTTCTAATGTTTCTAGCTATTGGCATAATTTGTTGTAGTATTAGTAACAAAAAAAATATAACAGTTGATAGTATTGAGACCATAAATTGTAAATTTTATTATATTGCTACAATGATTTTCGTAATTTTAGTAGTTGCAATATTTATGTAAAAATTAGTACTAAGAATAATTAGTAATAGAAAAACCCTTCATCTTGGGCCTATAATGTCAAGTTCTTCAACAACATTATTGGGCTCCGTTAACAAATCTTGGCCTTATGCTATTTGTTACTTAGTGACCCAATCGTGCAGAGGATAATTTACGATATTACTTACAATTTGTTCTTCTTAGAGTACCACAAAAATAAAACGAAAGAGTGATTCTTTGTCTATAATGCTTTGGAAGGTTCTGCGCCGCAGTCAACAGTACGTGGAGTGATGTCATCGCAGGTCAGTTCTATAATTAGAAACCTTTAGTTATTTATTTATTTTAAATTTTTGAATAATTTTATAGTTTACATCTCTCTTGACAAATAATATGTAAAAGGATTGAATACTAAAAAATGAAAACTACATAATCATAAAATCTTACTTGACAATTTTAATTTGGCCATACATAGCCTCACGAATAAACGCATTAAAATATATTTTCTTTTCACGAGTAATTCAATTTCAATAGTATAAAATTATTTAATTTCATGAAATTTTGCAGGAGTAAGAACAAATAAATGTGAGACTCAAGCTAGCACCTCAGAGCAATGTTGAAGGTACATAATCAAGCAAAAATAAAAATAAAAAGAATTATAATTTTGGTCCTACAAGTATGAGGATTAGCAATTTTAGTTTCGTATAAATCTATCTTTGTCTGTTTGTTCTATTATTTTAAAATTTTTTCACATGGAGTACATAAATGATGGAAATTTACTAAAATGGCCAGATGAGGCAAATAGGTATACCTCTCTTAATATGTGATGCTTTTTGACTAATTCTACATGATTAAAAAATAATTAATAACTAAATAAATTGTATTTTACCATCCGAACTATACTTATTTTAGTTTTATGAAAATTTTTTTTTAAACTTACCATCTCAACTTTGCAAATTTTGCACTTTGCCATATAACACTCATTTTTGGTTATTTTTTGCCCAAAAATTATCAAATGCAGTGCATATGTGATATTTAAGGACAATGTGACTTGATACTTTTCACAGATATTTTTCTAGCAAAAAAGTCAATAAAAAAAATCATAAATGACAAAGTGCAAATTTTATAAAACTAAAATATTAAATTTACAAAAAAAAATTATATGATATAGTATAGAAACGGGCATGGTTTTGAATGGCTAGATGTAATTTACATTTAAAATTTTCATGCATATTTTATATATTAGGAGAACAGGTTCGGAAGATCCATAAAGAGAAAGCAGTGTGCAGATTCTATTTTACTAACATATTTCAATATGAACACATTTTTATGACAAAATGCAACTGCAAAAGCATCACCTTGACCCACGAAAACTGCGCAATGGACCGCCGACAGTCTAGAGAAGAAGGAAACTTCAAATGCGAATGCTGTGAACAAAATATCCAGAATATACCCGTGACATTATTAAGGCCATACATAGCCTCACGAATAAACGCATCAAAATATATTTTCTTTTCACGAGTAATTCAATTTCAATAGTATAAAATTATTTAATTTCATGAAATTTTGCAGGAGTAAGAACAAATAAACGTGAGACTCAAGCTAGCAACTCAAAGCAATGTTGAAGGTACATAATCAAGCAAAAATAAAAATAAAAAGAATTATAATTTTGGTCCTACAAGTATGAGGATTAGCAATTTTAGTTTCGTATAAATCTATCTTTGTCTGTTTGTTCTATTATTTTAAAATTTTTTCACATGGAGTACATAAATGATGGAAATTTACTAAAATGGCCAGATGAGGCAAATAGGTATACCTCTCTTAATATGTGATGCTTTTTGACTAATTCTACATGATTAAAAAATAATTAATAACTAAATAAATTGTATTTTACCATCCGAACTATACTTATTTTAGTTTTATCAAAAATTTTTTTTTAAACTTACCATCTCAACTTTGCAAATTTTGCACTTTGCCATATAAGACTCATTTTTGGTTATTTTTTGCCCAAAAATTATCAAATGCAGTGCATATGTGATATTTAAGGACAATGTGACTTGATACTTTTAACAGATATTTTTCTAGCAAAAAAGTCAATAAAAAAAATCATAAATGACAAAGTGCAAATTTTATAAAACTAAAATATTAAATTTACAAAAAAAAATTATATGATATAGTATAGAAACGGGCATGGTTTTGAATGGCTAGATGTAATTTACATTTAAAATTTTCATGCATATTTTATATATTAGGAGAACAGGTTCGGAAGATCCATAAAGAGAAAGCAGTGTGCAGATTCTATTTTACTAACATATTTCAATATGAACACATTTTTATGACAAAATGCAACTGCAAAAGCATCACCTTGACCCACGAAAACTGCGCAATGGACCGCCGACAGTCTAGAGAAGAAGGAAACTTCAAATGCGAATGCTGTGAACAAAATATCCAGAATATACCCGTGACATTATTAAGGCCATACATAGCCTCACGAATAAACGCATCAAAATATATTTTCTTTTCACGAGTAATTCAATTTCAATAGTATAAAATTATTTAATTTCATGAAATTTTGCAGGAGTAAGAACAAATAAACGTGAGACTCAAGCTAGCAACTCAGAGCAATGTTGAAGGTACATAATCAAGCAAAAATAAAAATAAAAAGAATTATAATTTTGGTCCTACAAGTATGAGGATTAGCAATTTTAGTTTCGTATAAATCTATCTTGTCTGTTTGTTCTATTATTTTAAAATTTTTTCACATGGAGTACATAAATGATGGAAATTTACTAAAATGGCCAGATGAGGCAAATAGGTATACCTCTCTTAATATGTGATGCTTTTTGACTAATTCTACATGATTAAAAAATAATTAATAACTAAATAAATTGTATTTTACCATCCGAACTATACTTATTTTAGTTTTATCAAAAATTCTTTTTTAAACTTACCATCTCAACTTTGCAAATTTTGCACTTTGCCATATAAGACTCATTTTTGGTTATTTTTTGCCCAAAAATTATCAAATGCAGTGCATATGTGATATTTAAGGACAATGTGACTTGATACTTTTCACAGATATTTTTCTAGCAAAAAAGTCAATAAAAAAAATCATAAATGACAAAGTGCAAATTTTATAAAATTAAAATATTAAATTTACAAAAAAAAAATTATATGATATAGTATAGAAACGGGCATGGTTTTGAATGGCTAGATGTAATTTACTTTTAAAATTTTCATGCATATTTTATATATTAGGAGAACAGGTTCGGAAGATCCATAAAGAGAAAGCAGTGTGCAGATTCTATTTTACTAACATATTTCAATATGAACACATTTTTATGACAAAATGCAACTGCAAAAGCATCACCTTGACCCACGAAAACTGCGCAATGGACCGCCGACAGTCTAGAGAAGAAGGAAACTTCAAATGCGAATGCTGTGAACAAAATATCCAGAATATACCCGTGACATTATTAAGGGCAGATAAAGGAAAGCCAAAGAAACCAAGTTTGACTTCTAAAAGGTAACATATGAAAAATTCTTGCTCGTATTAGATTTGATCAAATTAAATTAATCATAGAGCATACACATATTCTATGATTGATCACTTCTCCTAAACTGTAGACCAACCACACGGCAATAATATTGCACTTGTCATATAATTGATTTAGGTTTGGTCGAGTCGGGTCCCAGCTAGAATTTTCTCATATATAGGTGACTTTAATGTATTTCAAATGGGGTAAATTGCATCTACTTATCTGTGATATGAAAATAGGCACATAGTTTTCTTATAAAAATAAAATAACAATTTACCCTTTTCGTATTTAAAAAAGGTACAAAATACGCCCTTCACCGAGTAGTGTTGTGCAATTGCAGATTTTCCTCTTTTTTCTCTTTTATATCTTTAATTTCCAGCCATAAAATCTTATATAATATAATTCAATGGTTCATATTTTATCTTTAGTAATTTAAGATTTAGATCATATATTACTTAATCTATGGCCAATACCTTATCTTTTTTCAAATCAATTGTTGAAATACAAATAATTTTAAAAAAAGAAAAATTGGTCATATTAAATTTGAACCGTTGTTATATATATAAAACAAGATCTAACGGTTTATGAATAAGGGTATAACAATGATTCTATAACTAAAAAATGAAGAAAAATTGCACCCAAGGCACGTGATACTAATCGCTTGCCTGAAGGGGGGGTTTTGCACATTTTTTAATTTTTGAGAGAGATAATATTGATGTGGGTGGTTTGCCTATTTTCTATATCACATGTCGGTAAATGGCAATTCTCATTTCGAAAGCATCCATATGTAGTTTGTAGGTGGTTTTGATTTTGGTGTACATGATGATCTTTTCATGAATGTAGGAGTACGTGGAATTGCTTTGGGTTTTTCTGTAAGGCATAAAACACGGCAATGGTGGAAGTTTTCATGTTGTTGCTCTTAGAGGTGATTTGGTGGTTCCTTCAAAGTCTATTTATTTTGCCATTATTTCTGGCTTGTAATATTATGATTTCTTTCTCTTGTTACGTTTTGGTCTAATTCTTTGCTAAATGTGCAATAAGTTTGTGTGTGGTGTGCTTGTTGAGTTGCTGTAGTTGGTAATATCGCAGGAAAATTACATTTTGGGAATCTTTAATTACGATTTTGAATTGTTATATAGAGTGACACAACTAATGCTGAGGTCTTAAGTTTTGCCCTTAAAACCTATAATCTGTGATGCATGAACATGGATACGGCGATACAAACACAACGATACAAAAAACTTAAAAATATTAGGATATAAAATGGCATGGACACTGATATGTTTAAGAGAATTACTATTAAAAATGGCAAAAATGCGCTCAAAGCAGGCATTATTTACAAGTATAACCCGAATATCCGTGACCCATCATGTTGACCCACGACCTGAACCAAAAGACCCGCTACTGGAGGCCGTTAATTTACGCGACGTCAATGAGCTAGGATGATGGTATTTATGACAAGCAAGTGAACCTTCCCAAACATTATAAATACACCGTGTTCAGTACATTTGTTGGAAGACATTTATGACACTAAAAATCCAGATTAGCTTTGAGTTCGCTTAAGTTCACATTAAGATCATTTCCTCTATCTCGAATATCTTCATTACTTAGGATTCTAAGGGTCTTAGTTGGGGACCACCTAGCAAGCCTAACGATCTGTTCACCTTTCTCAGGTTCCAAACCTTTCCGATGACGTGAGGTAGCTGATGTTCTACGACGCGAATTAGTTGCCGCCGTTTATGGGAAATTCATAAAATAATTCACATATATTCGTGATGGAAGGAACTTCCAGAGGGGAACATACTCCTATGGAAAAAGCAACACAGCAGGAGCAAGGGGAGCAAACCCCAATGAGCAAGAGGAAATGATAGTACACTTAACGTGCGAGGAATTAGAACGTATGATTGAGGCAGCTATTAGAATTGCTATAATAGAATATGAGAGAAGAATGATTTCACCAGCTGTTCGAGAGCCCGTAAAAACGCAGTTCTTTAAAGGTAAAGGAAAGATGATAACAGACGATCCCAAGGAGATGGCAAGTCAAATGAAGCACGATAAAGAGCAAGAACTTGAGAAAGGTCATGAGAAGGATGTATCATAAACAAGATCTAGCAAGAGAAGAAAACACAGGGAGCCAGCCATCTAGCAAGCAGAGGTGGAAGACGTTGGAAAATAAATAGATAGACTGGGTTAATAGATAGATGGAGTTAAACAGGCGAGGAGAGTTGGTGGCGCAAAATAGGAATTTGTTGGCTAACAAAATTCTGACTGAAGTAGTGGATCCGAGCTTCAGGTTACCAGACCTGGCTAAGTATGACGGAACCAAGTACCCTCAAGAACATGTGTCTTTATTTGAACTGGTAATGAATTTGTATGGTCAAACTGGCTCTATAAATGCCAAATTGTTTGTAACAACTTTGATAGGAAATGCATAGGAATAGTTCACAAGTTTGTCTACTGGAACCATATATTCTTATAGCTAATTGATATAGAACATCACCTTCCATTTTCCTAGCAAAAGAAAGACAAAAACATCAACGAGCTACTTTTTACCAATCGACAAAGGGAGGATGAATCCCTAAATAGCTTTATAGGGTGGTTTAATAACGAGACTTTAGACGTTGATGATATATGAATAGATATGATATGAGTATATTAGTACATAGCTTGAAAAAAGATCTTTCGCATTAGCTTTAGCTCAGGATCCTCGAAATGATGTGGAACAATTAATGCAATTAGCTAAAAAATACATACACGAAGAGGAGATGAATGCGATGAAGGATGGATAGGGGAAAAGAGAGGCGGAATCGATCTAGGAGAGAAACAGAAGTGCCTTATCAACCAAAATATAAATATACGCCATTGAGTACTACTAGAGCAAGAGCTATGATGATGGTAGAAAAGGCAAACTTGTTCCAATGGCAAAAAAAGACAAGCGGAACACCAATAAAAAGATAATCGAACAAGTATTGCAGGTTCCACAGGGATAAAGGGCATAATACGGAGGATTGTTATTAGTTGAAAGATGAGAAAGAGAGGCAAATAAGATAATGATAGTTTAGGGAGTATGTTTTGAAGGAATCATTAAAACAGAGAGAGAAAGAACAAAGGAATGGAGAGATGAGGTGAGGAGCTGGTCCCGAAGTAAAGAAAACTTTAGGAGAGAAAAAGACGCAAGGGAGGAGGAGCAGTGTGATAATGCCTGTAAAAGGTTTAGGAGAGAAAGAGATTGCTGAAGAAAGCATTTTTAACCCACGTTCTCAGTAACCACCCCACTAAGAGGCAGTTATGCAGCCCGTGGAGAAGAAGCCTTCGAATGTGCGTGCTGCAGTTACCTCGAGCACGCACCTTTTTCGCCATCATTACGCACGTTAGATCACCCTGCCAAAAGGCTACTGCTCCATTTTCCAACGAGTATGAGGCTGCAACAACTGAAAGGATGTGTAGATAGGGGGATCTTCCCTTCCCTCAATACTAGGGTCTTCCATTTGAGAAAGGAGAAGTTACCTTCCTCCTTTGCGAATGAAGACGAGTCCTCCTTCCACAAGAAACAAGATTTTCTACTCTAAGGATGAAAAGGGCACCCATCATCCTTAGAGTGGGGGTGACTGAATGATGGACACGATCTAAAAAAAATTGGCCCTAAACGAAGTACCAAGCCCAAGTGAAGGCCCACCAGCCCAAAAAGGAAGGCAGCCCATCCAAATCACTATGCCTAACCCAAGAAGGGGACCTAATATGATCCAGCCTAGCCCAGCAAAAAGGTCCATCTGGCTCACCCAAAGGGCCCCCTCCCTGCACTGAAGCCAGTCGAGTAAGAAAGCTGATTTTGACATATTTGGCCCAAAGGAGGAGCCCAATTAGAAAGCCCCTAAAGCTAACTGATATGAAGGAAGGTACCCTCAAGAGGATGGACTCTTCACCCTGAAGGACTCCTTACTAGGTAGTAGCTTTCACGAAGAAAGAGCCCCCCTTCACTTGGAGACATGTTGCTCAAGAAACGGATAAGGAGGAGTCTTATCTACAGAATCCTGACTTTTTGACTAAAAGCATGTAGATTCCCCTCACCTGGACTCTTATTGCAGGGGAACTCCTCCCTATAAATAGAGGAGGTAACCCCCGGTAAGCACCCCCTACTGACACATCGGAGAACTCTTCCGCTTGCTGCTATCCTATTGCTCTAAAATCGTGGTTTTGTATACTAAATTCTCAGTTTTATTATAATTTCTTATTTTCATTCATTTTTATTTTTATCCATCCTTAAATCCAGGACTAATTTAAGCATCGGAGTGCTAATCCTTTATTTTGTAGATCCTTTTTTCTCAGGAGATTTTATTCAAGTGGTCCAGATCTATTCAAAGATCCAAGAACTCTGGACCGGTGTTGAACTCTGAACCAGTGTTAAACTCGCACGCATCATATATATATATGTGTGTGTGTGTGTGTGTGTTGTACTATTGATTAGAAGTTTTTAAAATATTTTTGAGCAAGAGGTTTTGAAAGGTGGAAAATGTTTGAAAAAATGTAGAAAATGTTTGGTTTTATTTTGATTATTTCCAAAAAATGAAAGTGTCTAGCTTGCAATTCCATAGAAATGATCTTTGGAGAAGTGCTCATATGTAGTGCACAATAGAAATGATTTTTCTGTATTCTATTAACATAATTGAACATTGTTTACGTCTCGGATGTTTTGTGAGAAAACTAATAATTTCCATTTACTTTTAAACTACGTTATGTCGTAACAGCTCTTTCTCCTACAAGATGTCATCATGGCCTGTTTTTTCTACTTTTTCTCCAGTTTTCTTGTGGGACAACCTCTAACTCCTATTTAGCATGCTATTACAAGTGCAAGATAGTATTTGATTCAATGTTTTTACTAATATGTCAATTGTAACAACTTAGAGTCAGACATCTCCTTGTATGACTTTGACATTTTACTAGGTTGCCTCCTTGGTTTTAACATTGATAGCATAACACACAATTCGACACATAATGTCTTATTAGATTCTGTTTGGAGAATATATCTACTGCACTCAACAATCACCTTGCCCACTAACTTGGTGTATCTTGCCTTTCTTTTAAATGCAGTATAGGCATAAGGAAGAATTTCAAATGCAAAGATGAATGTGAATTCAGGAAATATTTTTCTAACAGTTATATTCAGGAATTAGCGCGAAGGGAAGCCCTCGTGTCTAACGAGTCCGAATTCAGGATTCAAATGTTCATCCTTGGGCTTCTCTAATCTTAGTCTTTGGTTCTCTTCTATTTCCTCATTGATCGCTCTTCATCACGCTATTATCCTTCAGAACGGCCTTAAGAAGGCCCTTCTCTAGAAAGATATCACTCTTCGAGCTCTTCCCTCTCTATAAGTTGATAAAGCATCAATCTTGTCATTTCAACATCTTATTACTGGTAAATCAAAACCGTAGCTCTTCTCAATCAATCGAATTAGATACATATCCCATCAACACGACATAGGCTATCGAAAAAATCTTGGAGAGACGCCAAAGTATGAAATTCAGGATCGTTCCAAAAACGAATTCCTATTCGAAGAGTGCATAACAACATGGATCAACTCACACTAACACCCCAATTTGGGATTTAATTTCATATTTTTCTAGGGAGATATCCAGAAGGAATTGGAATCGATAATTGATTCATACAGAAGAAAAGGTTTTCTATTGATTCAAATGTTGTACTTATGGGAAAGGAAGAGAGGAAGTGGAAAATATGAAAGACAACACATAGTACTTTTGCTTAAAAAAAATCATTTATTTAATACCATTCTGGTAAAATTCTACAAGATCAAACCTATGGAACTTAAGAAATAATATAAGATTTCAACTCTAATCACTACGTTGAGAATATTGGTATTTTTTCATGTGTTAAAAAAATATTTTTATGGTTTTGTATTATTCCTACAAGATACATAATAATTTTAATAATTAAAAAAATTTCATGTGTTAAAAAAATAAATAAAAAAAATACCCTTTTGAAATATAAACTAGGCAAAAAAACCACTCGCAGCTGGATGTGTTGTACAAGTGCTATTATGAGCGGATTTTTACAAAAGTATTCTTATTTATCAATCGTTAGATCTACTTGATATAAATCAATGGCCTATGTTTAAGTAATATAAATCTAACGTCCAAATTTATCAAACTAATCCAAAAGTTCAAATTTAACCTAAAAAATGTATGGTCTATATTTTCTTTGATCAGAATGTGTGGTCCAGAGTTAACTATTTATTTATACAAATAATATATATGCATATATTCATGTTTATTTTATAATGAATTAAAATTTAAATTTAACGTCACCTAGCTATTTTCTTGAGCTGCCTTTTAGATCTCCTATGATTTTGAATATGCTAATATCTCCCTATTGATATAATAGATATTAATTCATATTATTTCATAATTATTATGTGATTAGTTATTGATTATTATTTTTAATAGACTAATTGTGGCGCTCTATTCCCACATACATATACTAAATAATACTTTGTATTTTAAGAAATTGGATTAAAAAAATATTTTATCCGAATAGCTCGATAGTGGTCTTAATAATTAAACCTTATCTTGATAAACAAAAAACATAATATCATCGATAATGTTAAATTCATAAATTATTTAGATGATTATAAAAACATAATTACTACTAAGTTAACTGCTACAGAAAAATATGGCCATAAAATTTCTTTTGAAAAGAAAGTGTAAAAGTCAAATAAATTTATATTTTATTTTTAATAGAAATAAAGATGAGATGGATAAATTAACTTTCTAATTTTATATGTAAGTTAATGTTATTATTTTTAATTTGAATTTTTACTACATTTAATGTTATTTGTATTAGTCATATACAAATAATTATAATTTAAAATATTAATTTATTATTTATATTAATATAAATTTTCTATGATTTTTTGTTTACAAATTGCAAGTATGATGAAAGTTTATTAAAATATTAAATGAAAATTCATTGTAACACCTGTAATGTTCAGTTTTAGGAAGATATTGGATTGTGATATCTATTAAACTTTGATATCGATTAATTATGAATAAGTTAGTAACTAATCACATAATAATTATGAACAACAAAATCAATTAATAACTATAATATAATAGAGTAACAGTGGTGTGCACACCTAAAGAGACCCAAACTATAGAGTTAAGAGGGCCTAAGGTAGTCCAGCCCTTAACTCTGAATATACCCACTTCAGCAGCCCAAAGGACATAGTAGGCCAAGGAGGAGAATGGACGTCCAGGGCACCCCAAATTCAAGCTATGGTCATGGCCCAATAAGGATGATTGGCGCGAAAAGCCCAAAACTTGGCCCCCTCTCCCACATTGCTTAAAACTAGCCTACCAGTCAGTTGCCACCTTGAGCCACGTTAACCTTAAAACGACAGTTTTGACAAGGAAGGTCCCCATGGAGGACAAGGCTCCCTGATTAAAGATTCCCAACAAGCCAGGGGTCTCTCTAAACAAAAGGAGATTCCATTGAAGGCATCTACCTACAGATATGGATAATTTACTATCAATCCAGCTACCCCACCCCATCTCCATAAAAATTGGGGAAGAGGGATAGAGTCCCAAAGGGCTGGGGCACTTTTCTATATCTAACTGCTTTTTTATAGGTCCTTTTTCTTTAGATTTATAAACGCTTTGGTCCAAATCTTGAATAACAGTCCAAATCTGTTGGATCTGCACTATTTTTGCACACATCAAATAGTGAATAGCTTAAATAATTTTCATAAGAAAATGCATATATGAAGTAATCATTACAAATATATACGAAAAAATAGGGAATGATAATAATTAAGAAAATCAATTAATAATTGCACTATAAAATAAAATAATCTGATATGATAATAAAAGATAAACAAGTAGTTATTACAACTAACTCATTACCTTGAGAAACAGTGAAGTGTCATCAATGATATCAAAAGAATATTATATAAAAGAAAAAGTAAGTAAATACGATCAAATAATTAATGGATATACAACGATACAAGGACAACAACAAAGTAGTAAAGCAAATAAAATTGGAGTAATAATTCATGGGTGATCACTATCTTTTCTTTCCTCAAGCATTAAAATTCTCATCCCATGAAAATGAACTAAATCTAATTTCGTATTTTTCTTATCTCCCCCAAGTCCCAACCAAAATAGAGCTTGTAGGAGCATTTCATATCCATGCCTACTTACAGACGCAGCTCTGAAACCTCACTCGCGTGCAATATACACATATACTACAGAACAATATTGCAAATTTTATAGATTGACCTATGAGTATCATGTAGATTGAAAGACATACCTGATAAAGCTCCCGAAGAAAAACATCATTGTTGCTAAACAAGCTATTCACGACAAAGGTCCATGAGACGTCACACCTGCCGAAAGGAGCATAAATATGAACATTTGATGAATTATAATCACATATTGAGCTACACAATTGCTCCTATCATCTACAGTAAACACACACTTTATGCCATTGCACAACCTCATCCTAGAAACATAAATATGAAATTTAACATTTACTCACAACTTATCCCCTTATGTTAAGCATGACATAAACAACATAGTTCCTTAAGTAGATATGAAATAAATGTTCAACTACAATCTTATTCTCTTAAAATAGGATTGTTTATGGGGAATTTGGATAAGGACAAGTTTTGTCTCGTCTAAACACATGGATGGACTTCCTCGTGTTTGGAAGAACCAAATTATTGTCATTCCCAAAAGTCTATTTAATAGTATTGTATCTTATAGAAATCCGTACACATAACTTAACAAATACCTTTCTTTCATCCCTTTGACACTTATGATTTTCATAGTTGTCCAACTGCCAAAGCATTTATATCGTCAACTTGAAATTTCGTTAGAAAAAATGACACTCCAAAAGGGAATTTTGTGAAAAGTGAAACCTAGCAAAGCAAGAGAAAAATTATGAGATTAGTTAGAAAGGTGCAAGTAATCTATGTATTTATTTTGAGTAGAACTCATCTTGAAACTTTTGATGCTTGCAAAATGGGATAACATTACCCCGGTATTTGAGAAAAGGATACAACCTCACCATTTTCTTAAAAAAAAATCAAATAAAACCCCACTCAATGTTTACCACGTTAGTGTCACCCCCCAACCTACCAATTACAGGCCATTCAAACACTCTCCCTCTAAATATGCATACACATATTTTAGAAAATGAAAAAGCTAACACAAAAATGAGCAAATTGTACCTTGCAAATGTAATAAAAGCTATTTTCTTCTCTTCTCTTGCAATAAGGAAACATTACTGTCCAGCCGAATTAGTGGATATTGTCTTCTTTTTTTTTTTTTTTTTTTTTTGCAGATCTTGCTTTTTGCTTTTTTTACTCTTATTTTTCTTTCTTTTTTCTTTTTTTTTTTATTCTTGGGGATCTTGCTTTTCTTAATTGCTTTCTAATCACTTAAGCTTGTCTCCCAACACATCTTTAAAAATCCCTTCTTGTGATCCGAAAAAAATAGCAAAGAAGTTAGTTGTGTAACACAAGCAACCATTTATAAAATGGTTGCTGCAGCAAACATAATTAGCACATGGAAGAATTTCTCATAATTCTAATGGGATGAGGGAATTAGGCTATATATTTTAGTGCTCATTCTGCTACTGCAAAACTGAAATTGTGCAGCAAAAGGAATCAATTATAGAGCAGAACTAATTAAACACCACACATTCAAAAGAGAAAAATAGGATTTCCACAAATGCAACAGAATTTCACTTGCAATAGAGAACGCTCACAACCAACACAATGCAATTTAGTGGCAAAATTCAATTACACATATCAAAACCACTTTCCCTGAACCACTTTTGGCAATGGATTGAAATATAGACGTGATACTTGTTCAGAAAGAATATAAAATGAAAACTCAAAATAAGATGTGATAGTGAGGCAAATATAAATATAACTAAAATTAAGTAATGCTCCGGGGATTTTTTCAAAACAAGCTTTGTATTTATCAACTATAACAAAAACAAATGAGTAAAAAACTACTGTTCAGAATTAAATTGCATAAGAACAATGCAGTATCTGGCAGAGTGGGCTTGAAGAGAAATCCAAGATCAAATCCATAGCAAAACAGCAATTAAATCAAGGAAACAGAAAAATAAAAGCCAGAAGAAAGTGAAGACAGGAGGCATGACATTGAACATAATTTATGTGAAACTTAGCCTAGGAAAATGTACTTGCTATCTAACAAAAAACTTCCGCATTTCCTTTCTTCTTCAATGGATCAAGTCATGAATCATAAATGACCAGCAGGTATAGAAGGAAGGACATATATGTGTAGATCGTGCCTCAATAAAAAGGTTTGAAGCATAATCGTAAAAGATTCTTTTATCCTCAGTGATTTTCTTTTGGGAGTTGTAACGCCTCTTTCTCTAACTTGCCGGAAGGGCTCAGGGGTACATGCAATTAAGTTGGTCAACACATGGTGTTGTAGTGGACACATGTCTTGCCCCCTCCATGCAAATCATTGGTTTGTTTGATTGCTTCTAATTAAGCTTTTTTGTGATTATTTAGAAAGTGTTTGGCTAAGCTTACTTATAAGATCTTTTAAATGCATATGTAAGATGTTAAGTCTCATTTAAAATTAAGCTATTAAAATGTTTGGATATAATAAGATCGAGGAGTTTATAAAAGGTTAACAATGGCAAGTATGTAATCAGTTTAAAGGAATTTGAAGTAACTTGTTAAAATCTTGAAAAAAACATGGAAAAGCCCTACCTTTTTTTAAAGGAGTTTATAAACTCCTAATGCCCTATTTTTGGATCTTATAAGCTCATTTATTAAAAAATTCACCAAACACTTTGCAACATATTATAAGCTTTCAAGCTTCTTATAAGATGTTTTAAAAAGCTTATAACTCAGCGAAACACCCTATTAATATGGTTATATGCCACCTTCTCATTCTTCCTTTGGTTTTCTCTAAAGCACATGTTGATGGTGCATATTGAATTTGTGTACATGATGATAAATAAAGGAGAGAAGAGGTTATTGTTCAACAATCTATGTGAAAGTTTCTCCAAAGATATTACTTGGGATTATTTTATCCAAACTTAGAAGCTAATATTGATTTCCAATTTATGCACTTGCAAAGAAATCAGAAACTCAAAATATGAGTTCTTACCATCATTCCTGCTTCCTCCGCACCCAATATGCTTCAATGAGGAATACTATCAAACGTGTTGTAAGATGGCTGTCATCAATAAGTACAAAAACTCTTTAAACTCAGATCTTCAATTGTAATAATCCTAGACACAAGCATTGTGATACATAAAACAATATCACAGACCATTCACTGATTACAGCATTACTTTGAGGACACAAAAAAGAATGACTAGGTCCAAATCTAATATTTGATCATATTACATATTTACAATCATAAGACAAAGAAAGGGTCAGACTTCACTAGGAAAAGTTCTTGGCACGGTTTCATTAAAACAAGTTTGTTTTCTTTTTTGACTAACTTGTAGTTACTATTACGCTAAAAAAATCTACCACAGAAATGCATGGGTCTAGACCTATGTTTGGGTCAAGTTTCGTGTAATTTTGAGAACGTTCAAAATTTAGCTCTTTGTCACGGTTTTATTAAAACAAGTTTGTTTCCCTTTTCTACTAACTTGTAGTTATTATTATACTTAGCAAATTTACCATACAAATGCATGGGTCTAGACCTACGTTTGGGTCAAGTTTCGTGGAATTTTGAGAACGTTCAAAATTTAATTGTTTCGCACGGTTTTATTAAAGACGGTTTGTTTTCCTTTTATACTAACTTGTATTTATTATTATGCTTATCAAATTTACCACACAACTGCATGGGTCTAGACCTACGTTTTAGTCAAGTTTCGTGGAATTCTAAAAACGTTCAAAATTTAGCAATTTTGCACGATTTTATTAAAAAAAAGTTCGTTTCCCTTTTATACTAACTTGTAGTTATTATTATGCTTAGCAAATTTACCACACAAATTCATGGGTCTACACCTACGTTTGGGTCAAGTTTCATGAAATTATGAGAATATTCACAATTTAGCCGTTTTGCACGGTTTAGTTAAAGTAAGTTTATTTCCCTTTTATACTAACTTGTAGTTATTATTACGCTTAGAAAATTTACCACACAAATGCATGGGTCTATACCTAAGTTTGGGTCAAGTTTCGTGAAATTCTGAGAATGTGCAAAATTTAGCTGTTTGGTACAATTTTATTGAAGCAAGTTTCTTTCCCTTTTATTGTAACTTGTAGTTATTATTATGCTTTACAAATTTACCACACAAACGCATGGGTCTAGACCTACGTTTGGGTCATGTTTTGTGGAATTCTGATAACGTTCAAATTTAGTTGTTTTGCACGGTTCTTTTAAAACAAGTTTGTTTCTTTTTATACTAACTTGTACTTATTATTACGCTTAGCAAATTTACCACACAAATGTATGGGTCTAGACCTACGTTTGGATAAACTTTCGTGGAATTCTGAGAACGTTCAAAATTTACTACACAAATGCATGGGTCTAGACCTACATTTGGGTCAAGTTTTGTTGAATCCTGAGAACGTTCAAAATTTTTCGATGTTTGGCACGATTTATTAAAGCAAGTTTATTTCCCTTTTCTACTAATTTTTAGTTATTATTACGCTTAGCAAATTTACCACACAAATGCATGGGTCCATACCTACGTTTGGGTCATGTTTCGTGGAATTCGGAAAATGATCAATATTTAGCTGTTTAGCATGGTTTTATTAAAATAAGTTTGTTTTCCTTTTATACTAACTTGTAGCTATTATCACGCATAGAAAATTTACCATACAAATGCAAGTGTCGAGACCTACGTTTGGGTCAAGTTTTGTGGAATTCTGAAAAAGTTCAAAATTTAGTTGTTTTGCATGGTTTTATTAAAGCAAGTTTGTTTTCATTTTATATGAACTTATGGTTATTATTATGCTTAGTAAATTTACCTCACAAATGCATGCGTCTAGACCTACGTTTGGGTCAAGTTTAGTGAAAGTCTGAGAACGTTAAAAAATTTGCTGTTTAACCGGGTTTATTAAAGCAAGTTTGTTTCGCTTTTGTATTAACTTGTAGTTATTGTTATGCTTACCAAGTTTACCACAGATATGCATGCGTCTAGACCTACGTTTGGGTCAAGTTTCATTAAATTCTGACAACATTCGAAATTTATATGTTTTGCACGGTTTATTAAAGTGAGTTTGTTTCCCTTTTACACTAAGTTGTTGTTATTATTACTCTTAACAAATTACCATACAAAAATGCGTCTAGACCTACGTTTGCGTTAAGTTTCATTGAATTCTGAGAACGTTCAAAATTTAGTTGTTTTGCACGGTTATATTAAAATAAGTTTATTTCTCTTTTATTCTAACTTGTAGTTATTATTACGCTTAGCAAATTTACCACACAAATGAATTGTTCTAGATTTACGTTATGGTCAAGTTTCATGGAATTCTGAAAACGATAAAAATTTATGTGTTTCACACGATTTTATTTAAACAAGTTTATTCTCTTTATCTACTAAATTATAGTTATTATTACGCTTAGTCAATGTACCTCACAAATGCATGGGACTAGACCTACGTTTGGGTCAAGTTTAGTGGAGTTCTGAGAAAGTTCAAAATTTAGCTGTTTGGCACGGTTTTATTAAAATAAGTTTGTTTCCATTTTATAGTAATTTGTAGTTATTATGACGCTTAGCAAATATATAGCAAACCAATGTTTGCGTCTAGACCTATGTTTGGGTGAAGTTTCGTGGAACTCTGAGAACGTTTAAAATTTGCTATTTTGAAAGGTTTTATAAAAACAAGTTTGTTTCCCTTTTATGTTAACTTATAGTTATTATTAAGCTTAGAAAATTTACCACAGATATGCAAGCGTCGAGACCTATGTTTGGGTCAAGTTTCGTGGAATTTTAAAAACGTTCAAAATTTAGTCATTTTGCACGGTTTATTAAAGGAGGTTTGTTTCCATTTTATACTATTTTATGGTTATTATTACGCTTACTAAATTTACCTCACAAATGCATGCGTCTAGACCTACGTTTGGGTCAAGTTTAGTGAAATTCTGATAAGGTTCAAAATTTAGCTGTTTTGCGATTTTATTAAATGAAGTTTGTTTCCCATTTATACTAACTTGTAGTTATTATTACGCTTAGCAAGTTTAGCACAGAAATGCATGCGTCTAGACCTACGTTTGGGTCAAGTTTCGTGGAATTCTGACAACCTTTAAAAGTTAGCTATTTTGTACGGTTTATTGAAGTATGTTTATTTCCCTTTTACACTAACTTGTAGCTATTATTACGCTTAGCAAATTTACCACACAAATGCACGGGTCAAGACCTACGTTTGGCTTATGTTTTGGGGAATTCTTAGAACGTCCATTACATAGCTATTTTGTAAAGTTTTATTAAAGCAAATTTTTTTACCTTTTATACTATCTTTTAGCTATTATTACGCTTAGCAAATTTACAACACAAATGCATGGGTCTAGACCTACGTTCGGGTCAAGTTTCGTGGAATTCTGAGAATGTCCGATATTTACTACACAAATGCATGGGTCTAGACCTACATTCGGGTCAAGTTTCGTGAAATTTTGAGAACGTTCAAAATTGAGATGTTTGGCACGGTTTATAAAAGCAAGTTTATTTACCTTTTCTATTAATTTTTAGTCATTATTACACTTAGCAAATTTACCAGACAAATGAATGGGTCCAGACCTGTATTTGGGCCAAGTTTTGTTGAATTTGGAAAATGTGCAAAATTTAGCTGTTTTGCATGGTTTTATTAAAACAAGTTTGTTTTCCTTTTATACTAACTTGTAGCTATTATCACACTTAGAAAAATTTACCATAGAAATGCAAGCGTCGAGACCTACGTTTGGGTCAAGTTTTGTGGAATTCTGAAAATGTTCAAAATTTAGTTGTTTTGCACGGTTTTGTTAAAGCAAGTTTGTTTTTATTTAATACTAATTTATGGTTATTATTAAGCTTAGTAAATTTATCTCACAAATGCATACGTCTAGACCTACGTTTGGGTCAAGTTTAGTGAATTTTTGAGAACGTTAAAAATTTAGTTGTTTTGCACGGTTTTATGAAAGCAATTGTGTTACCTTTTTATACTAACTTATAGTTATTATTACACTTTGCAAATTTCCCATACAAACGCATGGGTCAAGACCTACGTTTGGGTCATGTTTTGTGGAATTCTGAGAACGTTCAAATTTAGTTGTTTTGCACGGTTCTTTTAAAACAAGTTTGTTTCTTTTTATACTAACTTGTACTTATTATTACGCTTAGCAAATTTACCACACAAATGTATGGGTCTAGACCTACGTTTGGATAAACTTTCTTGGAATTCTGAGAACGTTCAAAATTTACTACACAAATGCATGGGTCTAGACCTACATTTGGGTCAAGTTTTGTTGAATCCTGAGAACGTTCAAAATTTTTCGATGTTTGGCACGATTTATTAAAGCAAGTTTATTTCCCTTTTCTACTAATTTTTAGTTATTATTACGCTTAGCAAATTTACCACACAAATGCATGGGTCCATACCTACGTTTGGGTCATGTTTCGTGGAATTCGGAAAATGATCAATATTTAGCTGTTTAGCATGGTTTTATTAAAATAAGTTTGTTTTCCTTTTATACTAACTTGTAGCTATTATCACGCATAGAAAATTTACCATAGAAATGCAAGTGTCGAGACCTACGTTTGGGTCAAGTTTTGTGGAATTATGAAAAAGTTCAAAATTTAGTTGTTTTGCATGGTTTTATTAAAGCAAGTTTGTTTTCATTTTATATGAACTTATGGTTATTATTATGCTTAGTAAATTTACCTCACAAATGCATGCGTCTAGACCTACGTTTGGGTCAAGTTTAGTGAAAGTCTGAGAACGTTAAAAATTTTGCTGTTTAACCGGGTTTATTAAAGCAAGTTTGTTTCGCTTTTGTATTAACTTGTAGTTATTGTTACGCTTACCAAGTTTACCACAGATATGCATGCGTCTAGACCTACGTTTGGGTCAAGTTTCATGAAATTCTGACAACATTCGAAATTTATATGTTTTGCACGGTTTATTAAAGTGAGTTTGTTTCCCTTTTACACTAAGTTGTTGTTATTATTACTCTTAACAAATTACCACACAAAAATGCGTCTAGACCTACGTTTGCGTTAAGTTTCATTGAATTCTGAGAACGTTCAAAATTTAGTTGTTTTGCACGGTTATATTAAAACAAGTTTATTTCTCTTTTATTCTAACTTGTAGTTATTATTACGCTTAGCAAATTTACCACACAAATGAATTGTTCTAGATTTACGTTATGGTCAAGTTTCATGGAATTCTGAAAACGATAAAAATTTATGTGTTTCACACGATTTTATTTAAACAAGTTTATTCTCTTTATCTACTAAATTGTAGTTATTATTACGCTTAGTCAATGTACCTTACAAATGCATGGGACTAGACCTACGTTTGGGTCAAGTTTAGTGGAGTTCTGAGAAAGTTCAAAATTTAGCTGTTTGGCACGGTTTTATTAAAATAAGTTTGTTTCCATTTTATAGTAATTTGTAGTTATTATGACGCTTAGCAAATATATAGCAAACCAATGGTTGCGTCTAGACCTATGTTTGGGTGAAGTTTCGTGGAACTCTGAGAACGTTTAAAATTTGCTATTTTGAAAGGTTTTATAAAAACAAGTTTGTTTCCCTTTTATGATAACTTATAGTTATTATTAAGCTTAGAAAATTTACCACAGATATGCAAGCGTCGAGACCTATGTTTGGGTCAAGTTTCGTGGAATTTTAAAAACGTTCAAAATTTAGTCATTTTGCACGGTTTATTAAAGGAGGTTTGTTTCCATTTTATACTATTTTATGGTTATTATTACGCTTACTAAATTTACCTCACAAATGCATGCGTCTAGACCTACGTTTGGATCAAGTTTAGTGAAATTCTGATAAGGTTCAAAATTTAGCTGTTTTGCGATTTTATTAAATGAAGTTTGTTTCCCATTTATACTAACTTGTAGTTATTATTACGCTTAGCAAGTTTAGCACAGAAATGCATGCGTCTAGACCTACGTTTGGGTCAAGTTTCGTGGAATTCTGACAAC
The DNA here is from genome assembly GCF_026168435.1 of Sesamum indicum. Lineage (NCBI taxonomy): Eukaryota > Viridiplantae > Streptophyta > Magnoliopsida > Lamiales > Pedaliaceae > Sesamum > Sesamum indicum. The sequence continues at coordinate 16,651,035 of NC_142664.1, read as the reverse complement.
CTTTAAAAGTTAGCTATTTTGTACGGTTTATTGAAGTATGTTTATTTCCCTTTTACACTAACTTGTAGCTATTATTACGCTTAGCAAATTTACCACACAAATGCACGGGTCAAGACCTACGTTTGGCTCATGTTTTGGGGAATTCTTAGAACGTCCATTACATAGCTATTTTGTAAAGTTTTATTAAAGCAAATTTTTTTACCTTTTATACTATCTTTTAGCTATTATTACGCTTAGCAAATTTACAACACAAATGCATGGGTCTAGACCTACGTTCGGGTCAAGTTTCGTGGAATTCTGAGAATGTCCGATATTTACTACACAAATGCATGGGTCTAGACCTACATTCGGGTCAAGTTTCGTGAAATTTTGAGAACGTTCAAAATTGAGATGTTTGGCACGGTTTATAAAAGCAAGTTTATTTACCTTTTCTATTAATTTTTAGTCATTATTACACTTAGCAAATTTACCAGACAAATGAATGGGTCCAGACCTGTATTTGGGTCAAGTTTTGTTGAATTTGGAAAATGTGCAAAATTTAGCTGTTTTGCATGGTTTTATTAAAACAAGTTTGTTTTCCTTTTATACTAACTTGTAGCTATTATCACACTTAGAAAAATTTACCATAGAAATGCAAGCGTCGAGACCTACGTTTGGGTCAAGTTTTGTGGAATTCTGAAAATGTTCAAAATTTAGTTGTTTTGCACGGTTTTGTTAAAGCAAGTTTGTTTTTATTTAATACTAATTTATGGTTATTATTAAGCTTAGTAAATTTATCTCACAAATGCATACGTCTAGACCTACGTTTGGGTCAAGTTTAGTGAATTTTTGAGAACGTTAAAAATTTAGTTGTTTTGCACGGTTTTATGAAAGCAATTGTGTTACCTTTTTATACTAACTTATAGTTATTATTACACTTTGCAAATTTCCCATACAAACGCATGGGTCAAGACCTACGTTTGGGTCATGTTTTGTGGAATTCTGAGAACGTTCAAATTTAGTTGTTTTGCACGGTTCTTTTAAAACAAGTTTGTTTCTTTTTATACTAACTTGTACTTATTATTACGCTTAGCAAATTTACCACACAAATGTATGGGTCTAGACCTACGTTTGGATAAACTTTCTTGGAATTCTGAGAACGTTCAAAATTTACTACACAAATGCATGGGTCTAGACCTACATTTGGGTCAAGTTTTGTTGAATCCTGAGAACGTTCAAAATTTTTCGATGTTTGGCACGATTTATTAAAGCAAGTTTATTTCCCTTTTCTACTAATTTTTAGTTATTATTACGCTTAGCAAATTTACCACACAAATGCATGGGTCCATACCTACGTTTGGGTCATGTTTCGTGGAATTCGGAAAATGATCAATATTTAGCTGTTTAGCATGGTTTTATTAAAATAAGTTTGTTTTCCTTTTATACTAACTTGTAGCTATTATCACGCATAGAAAATTTACCATAGAAATGCAAGTGTCGAGACCTACGTTTGGGTCAAGTTTTGTGGAATTCTGAAAAAGTTCAAAATTTAGTTGTTTTGCATGGTTTTATTAAAGCAAGTTTGTTTTCATTTTATATGAACTTATGGTTATTATTATGCTTAGTAAATTTACCTCACAAATGCATGCGTCTAGACCTACGTTTGGGTCAAGTTTAGTGAAAGTCTGAGAACGTTAAAAATTTTGCTGTTTAACCGGGTTTATTAAAGCAAGTTTGTTTCGCTTTTGTATTAACTTTTAGTTATTGTTACGCTTACCAAGTTTACCACAGATATGCATGCGTCTAGACCTACGTTTGGGTCAAGTTTCATGAAATTCTGACAACATTCGAAATTTATATGTTTTGCACGGTTTATTAAAGTGAGTTTGTTTCCCTTTTACACTAAGTTGTTGTTATTATTACTCTTAACAAATTACCACACAAAAATGCGTCTAGACCTACGTTTGCGTTAAGTTTCATTGAATTCTGAGAACGTTCAAAATTTAGTTGTTTTGCACGGTTATATTAAAACAAGTTTATTTCTCTTTTATTCTAACTTGTAGTTATTATTACGCTTAGCAAATTTACCACACAAATGAATTGTTCTAGATTTACGTTATGGTCAAGTTTCATGGAATTCTGAAAACGATAAAAATTTATGTGTTTCACACGATTTTATTTAAACAAGTTTATTCTCTTTATCTACTAAATTGTAGTTATTATTACGCTTAGTCAATGTACCTCACAAATGCATGGGACTAGACCTACGTTTGGGTCAAGTTTAGTGGAGTTCTGAGAAAGTTCAAAATTTAGCTGTTTGGCACGGTTTTATTAAAATAAGTTTGTTTCCATTTTATAGTAATTTGTAGTTATTATGACGCTTAGCAAATATATAGCAAACCAATGTTTGCGTCTAGACCTATGTTTGGGTGAAGTTTCGTGGAACTCTGAGAACGTTTAAAATTTGCTATTTTGAAAGGTTTTATAAAAACAAGTTTGTTTCCCTTTTATGTTAACTTATAGTTATTATTAAGCTTAGAAAATTTACCACAGATATGCAAGCGTCGAGACCTATGTTTGGGTCAAGTTTCGTGGAATTTTAAAAACGTTCAAAATTTAGTCATTTTGCACGGTTTATTAAAGGAGGTTTGTTTCCATTTTATACTATTTTATGGTTATTATTACGCTTACTAAATTTACCTCACAAATGCATGCGTCTAGACCTACGTTTGGGTCAAGTTTAGTGAAATTCTGATAAGGTTCAAAATTTAGCTGTTTTGCGATTTTATTAAATGAAGTTTGTTTCCCATTTATACTAACTTGTAGTTATTATTACGCTTAGCAAGTTTAGCACAGAAATGCATGCGTCTAGACCTACGTTTGGGTCAAGTTTCGTGGAATTCTGACAACCTTTAAAAGTTAGCTATTTTGTACGGTTTATTGAAGTATGTTTATTTCCCTTTTACACTAACTTGTAGCTATTATTACGCTTAGCAAATTTACCACACAAATGCACGGGTCAAGACCTACGTTTGGCTTATGTTTTGGGGAATTCTTAGAACGTCCATTACATAGCTATTTTGTAAAGTTTTATTAAAGCAAATTTTTTTACCTTTTATACTATCTTTTAGCTATTATTACGCTTAGCAAATTTACAACACAAATGCATGGGTCTAGACCTACGTTCGGGTCAAGTTTCGTGGAATTCTGAGAATGTCCGATATTTACTACACAAATGCATGGGTCTAGACCTACATTCGGCTCAAGTTTCGTGAAATTTTGAGAACGTTCAAAATTGAGATGTTTGGCACGGTTTATAAAAGCAAGTTTATTTACCTTTTCTATTAATTTTTAGTCATTATTACACTTAGCAAATTTACCAGACAAATGAATGGGTCCAGACCTGTATTTGGGCCAAGTTTTGTTGAATTTGGAAAATGTGCAAAATTTAGCTGTTTTGCATGGTTTTATTAAAACAAGTTTGTTTTCCTTTTATACTAACTTGTAGCTATTATCACACTTAGAAAAATTTACCATAGAAATGCAAGCGTCGAGACCTACGTTTGGGTCAAGTTTTGTGGAATTCTGAAAATGTTCAAAATTTAGTTGTTTTGCACGGTTTTGTTAAAGCAAGTTTGTTTTTATTTAATACTAATTTATGGTTATTATTAAGCTTAGTAAATTTATCTCACAAATGCATACGTCTAGACCTACGTTTGGGTCAAGTTTAGTGAATTTTTGAGAACGTTAAAAATTTAGTTGTTTTGCACGGTTTTATGAAAGCAATTGTGTTACCTTTTTATACTAACTTATAGTTATTATTACACTTTGCAAATTTCCCATACAAACGCATGGGTCAAGACCTACGTTTGGGTCATGTTTTGTGGAATTCTGAGAACGTTCAAATTTAGTTGTTTTGCACGGTTCTTTTAAAACAAGTTTGTTTCTTTTTATACTAACTTGTACTTATTATTACGCTTAGCAAATTTACCACACAAATGTATGGGTCTAGACCTACGTTTGGATAAACTTTCTTGGAATTCTGAGAACGTTCAAAATTTACTACACAAATGCATGGGTCTAGACCTACATTTGGGTCAAGTTTTGTTGAATCCTGAGAACGTTCAAAATTTTTCGATGTTTGGCACGATTTATTAAAGCAAGTTTATTTCCCTTTTCTACTAATTTTTAGTTATTATTACGCTTAGCAAATTTACCACACAAATGCATGGGTCCATACCTACGTTTGGGTCATGTTTCGTGGAATTCGGAAAATGATCAATATTTAGCTGTTTAGCATGGTTTTATTAAAATAAGTTTGTTTTCCTTTTATACTAACTTGTAGCTATTATCACGCATAGAAAATTTACCATAGAAATGCAAGTGTCGAGACCTACGTTTGGGTCAAGTTTTGTGGAATTATGAAAAAGTTCAAAATTTAGTTGTTTTGCATGGTTTTATTAAAGCAAGTTTGTTTTCATTTTATATGAACTTATGGTTATTATTATGCTTAGTAAATTTACCTCACAAATGCATGCGTCTAGACCTACGTTTGGGTCAAGTTTAGTGAAAGTCTGAGAACGTTAAAAATTTTGCTGTTTAACCGGGTTTATTAAAGCAAGTTTGTTTCGCTTTTGTATTAACTTGTAGTTATTGTTACGCTTACCAAGTTTACCACAGATATGCATGCGTCTAGACCTACGTTTGGGTCAAGTTTCATGAAATTCTGACAACATTCGAAATTTATATGTTTTGCACGGTTTATTAAAGTGAGTTTGTTTCCCTTTTACACTAAGTTGTTGTTATTATTACTCTTAACAAATTACCACACAAAAATGCGTCTAGACCTACGTTTGCGTTAAGTTTCATTGAATTCTGAGAACGTTCAAAATTTAGTTGTTTTGCACGGTTATATTAAAACAAGTTTATTTCTCTTTTATTCTAACTTGTAGTTATTATTACGCTTAGCAAATTTACCACACAAATGAATTGTTCTAGATTTACGTTATGGTCAAGTTTCATGGAATTCTGAAAACGATAAAAATTTATGTGTTTCACACGATTTTATTTAAACAAGTTTATTCTCTTTATCTACTAAATTGTAGTTATTATTACGCTTAGTCAATGTACCTTACAAATGCATGGGACTAGACCTACGTTTGGGTCAAGTTTAGTGGAGTTCTGAGAAAGTTCAAAATTTAGCTGTTTGGCACGGTTTTATTAAAATAAGTTTGTTTCCATTTTATAGTAATTTGTAGTTATTATGACGCTTAGCAAATATATAGCAAACCAATGGTTGCGTCTAGATCTATGTTTGGGTGAAGTTTCGTGGAACTCTGAGAACGTTTAAAATTTGCTATTTTGAAAGGTTTTATAAAAACAAGTTTGTTTCCCTTTTATGATAACTTATAGTTATTATTAAGCTTAGAAAATTTACCACAGATATGCAAGCGTCGAGACCTATGTTTGGGTCAAGTTTCGTGGAATTTTAAAAACGTTCAAAATTTAGTCATTTTGCACGGTTTATTAAAGGAGGTTTGTTTCCATTTTATACTATTTTATGGTTATTATTACGCTTACTAAATTTACCTCACAAATGCATGCGTCTAGACCTACGTTTGGATCAAGTTTAGTGAAATTCTGATAAGGTTCAAAATTTAGCTGTTTTGCGATTTTATTAAATGAAGTTTGTTTCCCATTTATACTAACTTGTAGTTATTATTACGCTTAGCAAGTTTAGCACAGAAATGCATGCGTCTAGACCTACGTTTGGGTCAAGTTTCGTGGAATTCTGACAACCTTTAAAAGTTAGCTATTTTGTACGGTTTATTGAAGTATGTTTATTTCCCTTTTACACTAACTTGTAGCTATTATTACGCTTAGCAAATTTACCACACAAATGCACGGGTCAAGACCTACGTTTGGCTCATGTTTTGGGGAATTCTTAGAACGTCCATTACATAGCTATTTTGTAAAGTTTTATTAAAGCAAATTTTTTTACCTTTTATACTATCTTTTAGCTATTATTACGCTTAGCAAATTTACAACACAAATGCATGGGTCTAGACCTACGTTCGGGTCAAGTTTCGTGGAATTCTGAGAATGTCCGATATTTACTACACAAATGCATGGGTCTAGACCTACATTCGGGTCAAGTTTCGTGAAATTTTGAGAACGTTCAAAATTGAGATGTTTGGCACGGTTTATAAAAGCAAGTTTATTTACCTTTTCTATTAATTTTTAGTCATTATTACACTTAGCAAATTTACCAGACAAATGAATGGGTCCAGACCTGTATTTGGGTCAAGTTTTGTTGAATTTGGAAAATGTGCAAAATTTAGCTGTTTTGCATGGTTTTATTAAAACAAGTTTGTTTTCCTTTTATACTAACTTGTAGCTATTATCACACTTAGAAAAATTTACCATAGAAATGCAAGCGTCGAGACCTACGTTTGGGTCAAGTTTTGTGGAATTCTGAAAATGTTCAAAATTTAGTTGTTTTGCACGGTTTTGTTAAAGCAAGTTTGTTTTTATTTAATACTAATTTATGGTTATTATTAAGCTTAGTAAATTTATCTCACAAATGCATACGTCTAGACCTACGTTTGGGTCAAGTTTAGTGAATTTTTGAGAACGTTAAAAATTTAGTTGTTTTGCACGGTTTTATGAAAGCAATTGTGTTACCTTTTTATACTAACTTATAGTTATTATTACACTTTGCAAATTTCCCATACAAACGCATGGGTCAAGACCTACGTTTGGGTCATGTTTTGTGGAATTCTGAGAACGTTCAAATTTAGTTGTTTTGCACGGTTCTTTTAAAACAAGTTTGTTTCTTTTTATACTAACTTGTACTTATTATTACGCTTAGCAAATTTACCACACAAATGTATGGGTCTAGACCTACGTTTGGATAAACTTTCTTGGAATTCTGAGAACGTTCAAAATTTACTACACAAATGCATGGGTCTAGACCTACATTTGGGTCAAGTTTTGTTGAATCCTGAGAACGTTCAAAATTTTTCGATGTTTGGCACGATTTATTAAAGCAAGTTTATTTCCCTTTTCTACTAATTTTTAGTTATTATTACGCTTAGCAAATTTACCACACAAATGCATGGGTCCATACCTACGTTTGGGTCATGTTTCGTGGAATTCGGAAAATGATCAATATTTAGCTGTTTAGCATGGTTTTATTAAAATAAGTTTGTTTTCCTTTTATACTAACTTGTAGCTATTATCACGCATAGAAAATTTACCATAGAAATGCAAGTGTCGAGACCTACGTTTGGGTCAAGTTTTGTGGAATTATGAAAAAGTTCAAAATTTAGTTGTTTTGCATGGTTTTATTAAAGCAAGTTTGTTTTCATTTTATATGAACTTATGGTTATTATTATGCTTAGTAAATTTACCTCACAAATGCATGCGTCTAGACCTACGTTTGGGTCAAGTTTAGTGAAAGTCTGAGAACGTTAAAAATTTTGCTGTTTAACCGGGTTTATTAAAGCAAGTTTGTTTCGCTTTTGTATTAACTTGTAGTTATTGTTACGCTTACCAAGTTTACCACAGATATGCATGCGTCTAGACCTACGTTTGGGTCAAGTTTCATGAAATTCTGACAACATTCGAAATTTATATGTTTTGCACGGTTTATTAAAGTGAGTTTGTTTCCCTTTTACACTAAGTTGTTGTTATTATTACTCTTAACAAATTACCACACAAAAATGCGTCTAGACCTACGTTTGCGTTAAGTTTCATTGAATTCTGAGAACGTTCAAAATTTAGTTGTTTTGCACGGTTATATTAAAACAAGTTTATTTCTCTTTTATTCTAACTTGTAGTTATTATTACGCTTAGCAAATTTACCACACAAATGAATTGTTCTAGATTTACGTTATGGTCAAGTTTCATGGAATTCTGAAAACGATAAAAATTTATGTGTTTCACACGATTTTATTTAAACAAGTTTATTCTCTTTATCTACTAAATTGTAGTTATTATTACGCTTAGTCAATGTACCTCACAAATGCATGGGACTAGACCTACGTTTGGGTCAAGTTTAGTGGAGTTCTGAGAAAGTTCAAAATTTAGCTGTTTGGCACGGTTTTATTAAAATAAGTTTGTTTCCATTTTATAGTAATTTGTAGTTATTATGACGCTTAGCAAATATATAGCAAACCAATGTTTGCGTCTAGACCTATGTTTGGGTGAAGTTTCGTGGAACTCTGAGAACGTTTAAAATTTGCTATTTTGAAAGGTTTTATAAAAACAAGTTTGTTTCCCTTTTATGTTAACTTATAGTTATTATTAAGCTTAGAAAATTTACCACAGATATGCAAGCGTCGAGACCTATGTTTGGGTCAAGTTTCGTGGAATTTTAAAAACGTTCAAAATTTAGTCATTTTGCACGGTTTATTAAAGGAGGTTTGTTTCCATTTTATACTATTTTATGGTTATTATTACGCTTACTAAATTTACCTCACAAATGCATGCGTCTAGACCTACGTTTGGGTCAAGTTTAGTGAAATTCTGATAAGTTTCAAAATTTAGCTGTTTTGCGATTTTATTAAATGAAGTTTGTTTCCCATTTATACTAACTTGTAGTTATTATTACGCTTAGCAAGTTTAGCACAGAAATGCATGCGTCTAGACCTACGTTTGGGTCAAGTTTCGTGGAATTCTGACAACCTTTAAAAGTTAGCTATTTTGTACGGTTTATTGAAGTATGTTTATTTCCCTTTTACACTAACTGGTAGCTATTATTACGCTTAGCAAATTTACCACACAAATGCACGGGTCAAGACCTACGTTTGGCTCATGTTTTGGGGAATTCTTAGAACGTCCATTACATAGCTATTTTGTAAAGTTTTATTAAAGCAAATTTTTTTACCTTTTATACTATCTTTTAGCTATTATTACGCTTAGCAAATTTACAACACAAATGCATGGGTCTAGACCTACGTTCGGGTCAAGTTTCGTGGAATTCTGAGAATGTCCGATATTTACTACACAAATGCATGGGTCTAGACCTACATTCGGGTCAAGTTTCGTGAAATTTTGAGAACGTTCAAAATTGAGATGTTTGGCACGGTTTATAAAAGCAAGTTTATTTACCTTTTCTATTAATTTTTAGTCATTATTACACTTAGCAAATTTACCAGACAAATGAATGGGTCCAGACCTGTATTTGGGCCAAGTTTTGTTGAATTTGGAAAATGTGCAAAATTTAGCTGTTTTGCATGGTTTTATTAAAACAAGTTTGTTTTCCTTTTATACTAACTTGTAGCTATTATCACACTTAGAAAAATTTACCATAGAAATGCAAGCGTCGAGACCTACGTTTGGGTCAAGTTTTGTGGAATTCTGAAAATGTTCAAAATTTAGTTGTTTTGCACGGTTTTGTTAAAGCAAGTTTGTTTTTATTTAATACTAATTTATGGTTATTATTAAGCTTAGTAAATTTATCTCACAAATGCATACGTCTAGACCTACGTTTGGGTCAAGTTTAGTGAATTTTTGAGAACGTTAAAAATTTAGTTGTTTTGCACGGTTTTATGAAAGCAATTGTGTTACCTTTTTATACTAACTTATAGTTATTATTACACTTTGCAAATTTCCCATACAAACGCATGGGTCAAGACCTACGTTTGGGTCATGTTTTGTGGAATTCTGAGAACGTTCAAATTTAGTTGTTTTGCACGGTTCTTTTAAAACAAGTTTGTTTCTTTTTATACTAACTTGTACTTATTATTACGCTTAGCAAATTTACCACACAAATGTATGGGTCTAGACCTACGTTTGGATAAACTTTCTTGGAATTCTGAGAACGTTCAAAATTTACTACACAAATGCATGGGTCTAGACCTACATTTGGGTCAAGTTTTGTTGAATCCTGAGAACGTTCAAAATTTTTCGATGTTTGGCACGATTTATTAAAGCAAGTTTATTTCCCTTTTCTACTAATTTTTAGTTATTATTACGCTTAGCACATTTACCACACAAATGCATGGGTCCATACCTACGTTTGGGTCATGTTTCGTGGAATTCGGAAAATGATCAGTATTTAGCTGTTTAGCATGGTTTTATTAAAATAAGTTTGTTTTCCTTTTATACTAACTTGTAGCTATTATCACGCATAGAAAATTTACCATAGAAATGCAAGTGTCGAGACCTACGTTTGGGTCAAGTTTTGTGGAATTCTGAAAAAGTTCAAAATTTAGTTGTTTTGCATGGTTTTATTAAAGCAAGTTTGTTTTCATTTTATATGAACTTATGGTTATTATTATGCTTAGTAAATTTACCTCACAAATGCATGCGTCTAGACCTACGTTTGGGTCAAGTTTAGTGAAAGTCTGAGAACGATAAAAATTTTGCTGTTTAACCGGGTTTATTAAAGCAAGTTTGTTTCGCTTTTGTATTAACTTGTAGTTATTGTTACGCTTACCAAGTTTACCACAGATATGCATGCGTCTAGACCTACGTTTGGGTCAAGTTTCATGAAATTCTGACAATGTTCGAAATTTATATGTTTTGCACGGTTTATTAAAGCGAGTTTGTTTCCCTTTTACACTAAGTTGTTGTTATTATTACTCTTAACAAATTACCACACAAAAATGCGTCTAGACCTACGTTTGCGTTAAGTTTAATTGAATTCTGAAAACGTTCAAAATTTAGTTGTTTTGCACGGTTATATTAAAACCAATTTATTTCTCTTTTATTCTAACTTGTAGTTATTATTACGCTTAGCAAATTTACCACACAAATATATGGTTCTAGATTTACGTTATGGTCAAATTTCGTGGAATTCTGAAAACGATAAAAATTTATGTGTTTCACACGATTTTATTTAAACAAGTTTATTCTCTTTATCTACTAAATTGTAGTTATTATTACGCTTAGTCAATGTACCTCACAAATGCATGGGACTAGACCTACGTTTGGGTCAAGTTTAGTGGAGTTCTGAGAAAGTTCAAAATTTAGCTGTTTGGCACGGTTTTATTAAAATAAGTTTGTTTCCATTTTATAGTAATTTGTAGTTATTATGACGCTTAGCAAATATATAGCAAACCAATGCTTGCGTCTAGACCTATGTTTGGGCGAAGTTTCGTGAAACTCTGAGAACGTTTAAAATTTGCTATTTTGAAAGGTTTTATAAAAACAAGTTTGTTTCCCTTTTATGTTAACTTATAGTTATTATTAAGCTTAGAAAATTTACCACAGAAATGCAAGCGTCGAGACCTATGTTTGGGTCAAGTTTCGTGGAATTTTAAAAACATTCAAAATTTAGTCATTTTGCACGGTTTATTAAAGGAGGTTTGTTTCCATTTTATACTATTTTATGGTTATTATTACGCTTACTAAATTTACCTCAAAAATGCATGCGTCTAGACCTACGTTTGGGTCAAGTTTAGTGAAATTCTGATAAGGTTCAAAATTTAGCTGTTTTGCGGTTTTATTAAATGAAGTTTGTTTCCCATTTATACTAACTTGTAGTTATTATTACGCTTAGCAAGTTTACCACAGAAATGCATGCGTCTAGACCTACGTTTGGGTCAAGTTTCGTGGAATTCTGACAACCTTTAAAAGTTAGCTATTTTGTACGGTTTATTGAAGTATGTTTATTTCCCTTTTACACTAACTGGTAGCTATTATTACGCTTAGCAAATTTACCACACAAATGCACGGGTCAAGACCTACGTTTGGCTCATGTTTTGGGGAATTCTTAGAACGTCCATTACATAGCTATTTTGTACAGTTTTATTAAAGCAAATTTTTTTACCTTTTATACTATCTTGTAGCTATTATTACGCTTAGCAAATTTACAACACAAATGCATGGGTCTCGACCTACGTTCGGGTCAAGTTTCGTGGAATTCTGAGGACGTCCGATATTTACTACACAAATGCATGGGTCTAGACCTACATTTGGGTCAAGTTTCGTGGAATTTGGAGAACGTTCAAAATTTAGATGTTTGGCACGGTTTATTGAAGCAAGTTTATTTACCTTTTCTACTAATTTTTAGTCATTATTACACTTAGCAAATTTACCAGACAAATGAAAGGGTCCAGACCTGTATTTGGGTCATGTTTTGAGGAATTTGGAAAATATGCAAAATTTAGCTGTTTTGCATGGTTTTATTAAAACAAGTTTGTTTTCCTTTTATACTAACTTGTAGTTATTATCACACTTAGAAAATTTACAATTGAAATGCAAGCGTCGAGACCTACTTTTGGGTCAAGTTTTGTGGAATTCTGAAAATGTTCAAAATTTAGTTGTTTTGCACGATTTTGTTAAAGCAAGTTTGTTTTTATTTAATACTAATTTATGGTTATTATTAAGCTTAGTCAATTTATATCACAAATGCATACGACTAGACCTACGTTTGGGTCAAGTTTAGTGAAATTTTGAGAACGTTAAAAATTTAGTTGTTTTGCACGATTTTATGAAAGCAAGTTTGTTACCCTTTTATACTAACTTATAGTTATTATTACACTTTGCAAATTTCCCACACAAACGCGTGGGTCTAGACGTACGTTTGGGTCATGTTTCGTGGAATTCTGAGAACGTTCAAAATTTAGCTATTTTGCACGGTTCTTTTAAAACAAGTTTGTTTCTTTTTATACTAACTTGTAGTTATTATTACGCTTAGAAAATTTACCATACAAATGTATGGGTCTAGACCTACATTTGGATAAACTTTCGTGGAATTCTGAGAACGTTCAAAATTTACTACACAAATGCATGGGTCTAGACCTACATTTAGGTCAAGTTTTGTTGAATTCTGAGAACGTTCAAAATTTCGATGTTTGGCACGATTTATTAAAGCAAGTTTATTTCCCTTTTCTACTAATTTTTAGTTATTATTACGCTTAGCAAATTTACCACACAAATGCATGGGTCCATACCTACATTTGGGTCATGTTTCGTGGAATTCGGAGAATGATCAATATTTAGCTGTTTAGCATGGTTTTATTAAAATAAGTTTGTTTTCCTTTTATACTAACTTGTAGCTATTATCACGCTTAGAAAATTTACCATAGAAATGCAAGTGTCGAGACCTACATTTGGGTCAAGTTTTGTGGAATTTTGAAAAAGTTTAAAATTTAGTTGTTTTGTATGATTTTATTAAAGCAAGTTTGTTTCCATTTTATATTAACTTATGGTTATTATTATGCTTAGTAAATTTACCTCACAAATGCCTGCGTCTAGACCTACGTTTGGGTCAAGTTTAGTGAAAGTCTGAGAACGTTAAAAATTTTGCTGTTTAACCGGGTTTATTAAAGCAAGTTTGTTTCGCTTTTGTATTAACTTGTAGTTATTGTTACGCTTACCAAGTTTACCATAGATATGCATGCGTCTAGACCTACGTTTGGGTCAAGTTTCATGAAATTCTGACAACGTTCGAAATTTATATGTTTTGCACGGTTTATTAAAGTGAGTTTGTTTTCCTTTTACACTAAGTAGTTGTTATTATTACTCTTAACAAATTACCACACAAAAATGCGTCTAGACCTACGTTTGCGTTAAGTTTCATTGAATTTTGAGAACGTTCAAAATTTAGTTCTTTTGCACGGTTATATTAAAACAAGTTTATTTCCCTTTTATTCTAACTTGTAGTGATTATTACGCTTAACAAATTTACCACACAAATGAATGGTTCTAGATCTACGTTATGATCAAGTTTCGTGGAATTCTGAAAACGTTAAAAATTTAGGTGTTTTACACGATTTTATTTAAACAAGTTTATTCTCTTTATCTACTAAATTGTAGTTATTATTACGCTTAGTCAATGTACCTCACAAATGCATGGGACTGGACCTAAGTTTGGGTCAAGTTTAGTGGAGTTCTGAGAAGGTTCAAAATTTAGCTGTTTGGCACGGTTTTATTAAAATAAGTTTGTTTTCCTTTTATACTAACTTGTAGCTATTATCACGCATAGAAAATTTACCATAGAAATGCAAGTGTCGAGACCTACGTTTGGGTCAAGTTTTGTGGAATTCTGAAAAAGTTCAAAATTTAGTTGTTTTGCATGGTTTTATTAAAGCAAGATTGTTTCCATTTTATATGAACTTATGGTTATTATTATGCTTAGTAAATTTACCTCACAAATGCATGCGTCTAGACCTACGTTTGGGTCAAGTTTAGTGAAAGTCTGAGAACGTTAAAAAATTTGCTGTTTAACCGGGTTTATTAAAGCAAGTTTGTTTCGCTTTTGTATTAACTTGTAGTTATTGTTACGCTTACCAAGTTTACCACAGATATGCATGCGTCTAGACCTACGTTTGGGTCAAGTTTCATGAAATTCTGACAACGTTCGAAATTTATATGTTTTGCACGGTTTATTAAAGCGAGTTTGTTTCCCTTTTACACTAAGTTGTTGTTATTATTACTCTTAACAAATTACCACACAAAAATGCGTCTAGACCTACGTTTGCGTTAAGTTTCATTAAATTCTGAGAACGTTCAAAATTTAGTTGTTTTGCACGGTTATATTAAAACAAGTTTATTTCTCTTTTATTCTAACTTGTAGTTATTATTACGCTTAGCAAATTTACCACACAAATGAATGGTTCTAGATTTACGTTATGGTCAAGTTTCGTGGAATTCTGAAAATGATAAAAATTTATGTGTTTCACACGATTTTATTTAAACAAGTTTATTCTCTTTATCTACTAAATTGTAGTTATTATTACGTTTAGTCAATGTACCTCACAAATGCATGGGACTAGACCTACGTTTGGGTCAAGTTTAGTGGAGTTCTGAGAATGTTCAAAATTTAGCTGTTTGGCACGGTTTTATTAAAATAAGTTTGTTTCCATTTTATAGTAATTTGTAGTTATTATGACGCTTAGCAAATATATAGCAAACCAATGCTTGCGTCTAGACCTATGTTTGGGTGAAGTTTCGTGGAACTCTGAGAACGTTTAAAATTTGCTATTTTGAAAGGTTTTATAAAAACAAGTTTGTTTCCCTTTTATGTTAACTTATAGTTATTATTAAGATTAGAAAATTTACCACAGAAATGCAAGCGTCGAGACCTATGTTTAGGTCAAGTTTCGTGGAATTTTAAAAACATTCAAAATTTAGTCATTTTGCACGGTTTATTAAAGGAGGTTTGTTTCCATTTTATACTATTTTATGGTTATTATTACGCTTACTAAATTTACCTCAAAAATGCATGCGTCTAGACCTACGTTTGGGTCAAGTTTAGTGAAATTCTGATAAGGTTCAAAATTTAGCTGTTTTGCGGTTTTATTAAATGAAGTTTGTTTCCCATTTATACTAACTTGTAGTTATTATTACGCTTAGCAAGTTTACCACAGAAATGCATGCGTCTAGACCTACGTTTGGGTCAAGTTTCGTGGAATTCTGACAACCTTTAAAAGTTAGCTATTTTGTACGGTTTATTGAAGTATGTTTATTTCCCTTTTACACTAACTGGTAGCTATTATTACGCTTAGCAAATTTACCACACAAATGCACGGGTCAAGACCTACGTTTGGCTCATGTTTTGGGGAATTCTTAGAACGTCCATTACATAGCTATTTTGTACAGTTTTATTAAAGCAAATTTTTTTACCTTTTATACTATCTTGTAGCTATTATTACGCTTAGCAAATTTACAACACAAATGCATGGGTCTCGACCTACGTTCGGGTCAAGTTTCGTGGAATTCTGAGGACGTCCGATATTTACTACACAAATGCATGGGTCTAGACCTACATTTGGGTCAAGTTTCGTGGAATTTGGAGAACGTTCAAAATTTAGATGTTTGGCACGGTTTATTGAAGCAAGTTTATTTACCTTTTCTACTAATTTTTAGTCATTATTACACTTAGCAAATTTACCAGACAAATGAAAGGGTCCAGACCTGTATTTGGGTCATGTTTTGAGGAATTTGGAAAATATGCAAAATTTAGCTGTTTTGCATGGTTTTATTAAAACAAGTTTGTTTTCCTTTTATACTAACTTGTAGTTATTATCACACTTAGAAAATTTACAATTGAAATGCAAGCGTCGAGACCTACTTTTGGGTCAAGTTTTGTGGAATTCTGAAAATGTTCAAAATTTAGTTGTTTTGCACGATTTTGTTAAAGCAAGTTTGTTTTTATTTAATACTAATTTATGGTTATTATTAAGCTTAGTCAATTTATATCACAAATGCATACGACTAGACCTACGTTTGGGTCAAGTTTAGTGAAATTTTGAGAACGTTAAAAATTTAGTTGTTTTGCACGGTTTTATGAAAGCAAGTTTGTTACCCTTTTATACTAACTTATAGTTATTATTACACTTTGCAAATTTCCCACACAAACGCGTGGGTCTAGACGTACGTTTGGGTCATGTTTCGTGGAATTCTGAGAACGTTCAAAATTTAGCTATTTTGCACGGTTCTTTTAAAACAAGTTTGTTTCTTTTTATACTAACTTGTAGTTATTATTACGCTTAGAAAATTTACCATACAAATGTATGGGTCTAGACCTACATTTGGATAAACTTTCGTGGAATTCTTAGAACGTTCAAAATTTACTACACAAATGCATGGGTCTAGACCTACATTTAGGTCAAGTTTTGTTGAATTCTGAGAACGTTCAAAATTTCGATGTTTGGCACGATTTATTAAAGCAAGTTTATTTCCCTTTTCTACTAATTTTTAGTTATTATTACGCTTAGCAAATTTACCACACAAATGCATGGGTCCATACCTACATTTGGGTCATGTTTCGTGGAATTCGGAGAATGATCAATATTTAGCTGTTTAGCATGGTTTTATTAAAATAAGTTTGTTTTCCTTTTATACTAACTTGTAGCTATTATCACGCTTAGAAAATTTACCATAGAAATGCAAGTGTCGAGACCTACATTTGGGTCAAGTTTTGTGGAATTTTGAAAAAGTTTAAAATTTAGTTGTTTTGTATGATTTTATTAAAGCAAGTTTGTTTCCATTTTATATTAACTTATGGTTATTATTATGCTTAGTAAATTTACCTCACAAATGCCTGTGTCTAGACCTACGTTTGGGTCAAGTTTAGTGAAAGTCTGAGAACGTTAAAAATTTTGCTGTTTAACCGGGTTTATTAAAGCAAGTTTGTTTCGCTTTTGTATTAACTTGTAGTTATTGTTACGCTTACCAAGTTTACCATAGATATGCATGCGTCTAGACCTACGTTTGGGTCAAGTTTCATGAAATTCTGACAACGTTCGAAATTTATATGTTTTGCACGGTTTATTAAAGTGAGTTTGTTTTCCTTTTACACTAAGTTGTTGTTATTATTACTCTTAACAAATTACCACACAAAAATGCGTCTAGACCTACGTTTGCGTTAAGTTTCATTGAATTTTGAGAACGTTCAAAATTTAGTTCTTTTGCACGGTTATATTAAAACAAGTTTATTTCCCTTTTATTCTAACTTGTAGTGATTATTACGCTTAACAAATTTACCACACAAATGAATGGTTCTAGATCTACGTTATGGTCAAGTTTCGTGGAATTCTGAAAACGTTAAAAATTTAGGTGTTTTACACGATTTTATTTAAACAAGTTTATTCTCTTTATCTACTAAATTGTAGTTATTATTACGCTTAGTCAATGTACCTCACAAATGCATGGGACTGGACCTAAGTTTGGGTCAAGTTTAGTGGAGTTCTGAGAAAGTTCAAAATTTAGCTGTTTGGCACGGTTTTATTAAAATAAGTTTGTTTTCCTTTTATACTAACTTGTAGCTATTATCACGCATAGAAAATTTACCATAGAAATGCAAGTGTCGAGACCTACGTTTGGGTCAAGTTTTGTGGAATTCTGAAAAAGTTCAAAATTTAGTTGTTTTGCATGGTTTTATTAAAGCAAGATTGTTTCCATTTTATATGAACTTATGGTTATTATTATGCTTAGTAAATTTACCTCACAAATGCATGCGTCTAGACCTACGTTTGGGTCAAGTTTAGTGAAAGTCTGAGAACGTTAAAAAATTTGCTGTTTAACCGGGTTTATTAAAGCAAGTTTGTTTCGCTTTTGTATTAACTTGTAGTTATTGTTACGCTTACCAAGTTTACCACAGATATGCATGCGTCTAGACCTACGTTTGGGTCAAGTTTCATGAAATTCTGACAACGTTCGAAATTTATATGTTTTGCACGGTTTATTAAAGCGAGTTTGTTTCCCTTTTACACTAAGTTGTTGTTATTATTACTCTTAACAAATTACCACACAAAAATGCGTCTAGACCTACGTTTGCGTTAAGTTTCATTAAATTCTGAGAACGTTCAAAATTTAGTTGTTTTGCACGGTTATATTAAAACAAGTTTATTTCTCTTTTATTCTAACTTGTAGTTATTATTACGCTTAGCAAATTTACCACACAAATGAATGGTTCTAGATTTACGTTATGGTCAAGTTTCGTGGAATTCTGAAAACGATAAAAATTTATGTGTTTCACACGATTTTATTTAAACAAGTTTATTCTCTTTATCTACTAAATTGTAGTTATTATTACGTTTAGTCAATGTACCTCACAAATGCATGGGACTAGACCTACGTTTGGGTCAAGTTTAGTGGAGTTCTGAGAATGTTCAAAATTTAGCTGTTTGGCACGGTTTTATTAAAATAAGTTTGTTTTCATTTTATAGTAATTTGTAGTTATTATGACGCTTAGCAAATATATAGCAAACCAATGCTTGCGTCTAGACCTATGTTTGGGTGAAGTTTCGTGGAACTCTGAGAACGTTTAAAATTTGCTATTTTGAAAGGTTTTATAAAAACAAGTTTGTTTCCCTTTTATGTTAACTTATAGTTATTATTAAGATTAGAAAATTTACCACAGAAATGCAAGCGTCGAGACCTATGTTTAGGTCAAGTTTCGTGGAATTTTAAAAACATTCAAAATTTAGTCATTTTGCACGGTTTATTAAAGGAGGTTTGTTTCCATTTTATACTATTTTATGGTTATTATTACGCTTACTAAATTTACCTAAAAAATGCATGCGTCTAGACCTACGTTTGGGTCAAGTTTAGTGAAATTCTGATAAGGTTCAAAATTTAGCTGTTTTGCGGTTTTATTAAATGAAGTTTGTTTCCCATTTATACTAACTTGTAGTTATTATTACGCTTAGCAAGTTTACCACAGAAATGCATGCGTCTAGACCTACGTTTGGGTCAAGTTTCGTGGAATTCTGACAACCTTTAAAAGTTAGCTATTTTGTACGGTTTATTGAAGTATGTTTATTTCCCTTTTACACTAACTTGTAGCTATTATTACGCTTAGCAAATTTACCACACAAATGCACGGGTCAAGACCTACATTTGGCTCATGTTTTGGGGAATTCTTAGAACGTCCATTAAATAGCCATTTTGTACAGTTTTATTAAAGCAAATTTTTTTACCTTTTATACTATCTTGTAGCTATTATTATGCTTAGCAAATTTAAAACACAAATGCATGGGTCTCGACCTACGTTCGGGTCAAGTTTTGTGGAATTCTGAGGACGTCCGATATTTACTACACAAATGCATGGGTCTAGACCTACATTTGGGTCATGATTCGTGGAATTTGGAGAACGTTCAAAATTTAGATGTTTGGCACGGTTTATTGAAGCAAGTTTATTTACCTTTTCTACTAATTTTTAGTCATTATTACACTTAGCAAATTTACCAGACAAATGAAAGGGTCCAGACCTGTATTTGGGTCATGTTTTGAGGAATTTGGAAAATATGCAAAATTTAGCTGTTTTGCATGGTTTTATTAAAACAAGTTTGTTTTCCTTTTATACTAACTTGTAGTTATTATCACACTTAGAAAATTTACAATTGAAATGCAAGCGTCGAGACCTACTTTTGGGTCATGTTTTGTGGAATTCTAAAAATGTTCAAAATTTAGTTGTTTTGCACGATTTTGTTAAAGCAAGTTTGTTTTTATTTAATACTAATTTATGGTTATTATTAAGCTTAGTCAATTTATCTCACAAATGCATACGACTAGACCTACGTTTGGGTCAAGTTTAGTGAAATTTTGAGAACGTTAAAAATTTAGTTGTTTTGCACGGTTTTATGAAAGCAAGTTTGTTACCCTTTTATACTAACTTATAGTTATTATTACACTTTGCAAATTTCCCACACAAACGCGTGGGTCTAGACGTACGTTTGGGTCATGTTTCGTGGAATTTTGAGAACGTTCAAAATTTAGCTATTTTGCACGGTTCTTTTAAAACAAGTTTGTTTCTTTTTATACTAACTTATAGTTATTATTACGCTTAAAAAATTTACCATACAAATGTATGGGTCTAGACCTACATTTGGATAAACTTTCGTGGAATTCTGAGAACGTTCAAAATTTACTACACAAATGCATGGGTCTAGACCTACATTTAGGTCAAGTTTTGTTGAATTCTGAGAACGTTCAAAATTTCGATGTTTGGCACGATTTATTAAAGCAAGTTTATTTCCCTTTTCTACTAATTTTTAGTTATTATTACGCTTAGCAAATTTACCACACAAATGCATGGGTCCATACCTACATTTGGGTCATGTTTCGTGGAATTCGGAGAATGATCAATATTTAGCTGTTTAGCATGGTTTTATTAAAATAAGTTTGTTTTCCTTTTATACTAACTTGTAGCTATTATCACGCTTAGAAAATTTACCATAGAAATGCAAGTGTCGAGACCTACATTTGGGTCAAGTTTTGTGGAATTTTGAAAAAGTTTAAAATTTAGTTGTTTTGTATGATTTTATTAAAGCAAGTTTGTTTCCATTTTATATTAACTTATGGTTATTATTATGCTTAGTAAATTTACCTCACAAATGCCTGCGTCTAGACCTACGTTTGGGTCAAGTTTAGTGAAAGTCTGAGAACGTTAAAAATTTTGTTGTTTAACCGGGTTTATTAAAGCAAGTTTGTTTCGCTTTTGTATTAACTTGTAGTTATTGTTACGCTTACCAAGTTTACCATAGATATGCATGCGTCTAGACCTACGTTTGGGTCAAGTTTCATGAAATTCTGACAACGTTCGAAATTTATATGTTTTGCACGGTTTATTAAAGTGAGTTTGTTTTCCTTTTACACTAAGTTGTTGTTATTATTACTCTTAACAAATTACCACACAAAAATGCGTCTAGACCTACGTTTGCGTTAAGTTTCATTGAATTTTGAGAACGTTCAAAATTTAGTTCTTTTGCATGGTTATATTAAAACAAGTTTATTTCCCTTTTATTCTAACTTGTAGTGATTATTACGCTTAACAAATTTATCACACAAATGAATGGTTCTAGATCTACGTTATGGTCAAGTTTCGTGGAATTCTGAAAACGTTAAAAATTTAGGTGTTTTACACGATTTTATTTAAACAAGTTTATTCTCTTTATCTACTAAATTGTAGTTATTATTACGCTTAGTCAATGTACCTCAAAAATGCATGGGACTGGACCTAAGTTTGGGTCAAGTTTAGTGGAGTTCTGAGAAAGTTCAAAATTTAGCTGTTTGGCACGGTTTTATTAAAATAAGTTTGTTTTCCTTTTATACTAACTTGTAGCTATTATCACGCATAGAAAATTTACCATAGAAATGCAAGTGTCGAGACCTACGTTTGGGTCAAGTTTTGTGGAATTCTGAAAAAGTTCAAAATTTAGTTGTTTTGCATGGTTTTATTAAAGCAAGATTGTTTCCATTTTATATGAACTTATGGTTATTATTATGCTTAGTAAATTTACCTCACAAATGCATGCGTCTAGACCTACGTTTGGGTCAAGTTTAGTGAAAGTCTGAGAACGTTAAAAAATTTGCTGTTTAACCGGGTTTATTAAAGCAAGTTTGTTTCGCTTTTGTATTAACTTGTAGTTATTGTTACGCTTACCAAGTTTACCACAGATATGCATGCGTCTAGACCTACGTTTGGGTCAAGTTTCATGAAATTCTGACAACGTTCGAAATTTATATGTTTTGCACGGTTTATTAAAGCGAGTTTGTTTCCCTTTTACACTAAGTTGTTGTTATTATTACTCTTAACAAATTACCACACAAAAATGCGTCTAGACCTACGTTTGCGTTAAGTTTCATTAAATTCTGAGAACGTTCAAAATTTAGTTGTTTTGCACGGTTATATTAAAACAAGTTTATTTCTCTTTTATTCTAACTTGTAGTTATTATTACGCTTAGCAAATTTACCACACAAATGAATGGTTCTAGATTTACGTTATGGTCAAGTTTCGTGGAATTCTGAAAACGATAAAAATTTATGTGTTTCACACGATTTTATGTAAACAAGTTTATTCTCTTTATCTACTAAATTGTAGTTATTATTACGCTTAGTCAATGTACCTCACAAATGCATGGGACTAGACCTACGTTTGGGTCAAGTTTAGTGGAGTTCTGAGAATGTTCAAAATTTAGCTGTTTGGCACGGTTTTATTAAAATAAGTTTGTTTCCATTTTATAGTAATTTGTAGTTATTATGACGCTTAGCAAATATATAGCAAACCAATGCTTGCGTCTAGACCTATGTTTGGGTGAAGTTTCGTGGAACTCTGAGAACGTTTAAAATTTGCTATTTTGAAAGGTTTTATAAAAACAAGTTTGTTTCCCTTTTATGTTAACTTATAGTTATTATTAAGCTTAGAAAATTTACCACAGAAATGCAAGCGTCGAGACCTATGTTTGGGTCAAGTTTCGTGGAATTTTAAAAACATTCAAAATTTAGTCATTTTGCACGGTTTATTAAAGGAGGTTTGTTTCCATTTTATACTATTTTATGGTTATTATTACGCTTACTAAATTTATCTAAAAAATGCATGCGTCTAGACCTACGTTTGGGTCAAGTTTAGTGAAATTCTGATAAGGTTCAAAATTTAGCTGTTTTGCGGTTTTATTAAATGAAGTTTGTTTCCCATTTATACTAACTTGTAGTTATTATTACGCTTAGCAAGTTTACCACAGAAATGCATGCGTCTAGACCTACGTTTGGGTCAAGTTTCGTGGAATTCTGACAACCTTTAAAAGTTAGCTATTTTGTACGGTTTATTGAAGTATGTTTATTTCCCTTTTACACTAACTTGTAGCTATTATTACACTTAGCAAATTTACCACACAAATGCACGGGTCAAGACCTACGTTTGGCTCATGTTTTGGGGAATTCTTAGAACGTCCATTACATAGCCATTTTGTACAGTTTTATTAAAGCAAATTTTTTTACCTTTTATACTATCTTGTAGCTATTATTATGCTTAGCAAATTTAAAACACAAATGCATGGGTCTCGACCTACGTTCGGGTCAAGTTTCGTGGAATTCTGAGGACGTCCGATATTTACTACACAAATGCATGGGTCTAGACCTACATTTGGGTCAAGTTTCGTGGAATTTGGAGAACGTTCAAAATTTAGATGTTTGGCACGGTTTATTGAAGCAAGTTTATTTACCTTTTCTACTAATTTTTAGTCATTATTACACTTAGCAAATTTACCAGACAAATGAAAGGGTCCAGACCTGTATTTGGGTCATGTTTTGAGGAATTTGGAAAATATGCAAAATTTAGCTGTTTTGCATGGTTTTATTAAAACAAGTTTGTTTTCCTTTTATACTAACTTGTAGTTATTATCACACTTAGAAAATTTACAATTGAAATGCAAGCGTCGAGACCTACTTTTGGGTCAAGTTTTGTGGAATTCTGAAAATGTTCAAAATTTAGTTGTTTTGCACGGTTTTGTTAAAGCAAGTTTGTTTTTATTTAATACTAATTTATGGTTATTATTAAGCTTAGTCAATTTATCTCACAAATGCATACGTCTAGACCTACGTTTGGGTCAAGTTTAGTGAAATTTTGAGAACGTTAAAAATTTAGTTGTTTTGCATGGTTTTATGAAAGCAAGTTTGTTACCCTTTTATACTAACTTATAGTTATTATTACACTTTGCAAATTTCCCACACAAACACGTGGGTCTAGACGTACGTTTGGGTCATGTTTCGTGGAATTCTGAGAACGTTCAAAATTTAGCTATTTTGCACGGTTCTTTTAAAACAATTTTGTTTCTTTTTATACTAACTTGTAGTTATTATTACGCTTAGAAAATTTACCATACAAATGTATGGGTCTAGACCTACATTTGGATAAACTTTCGTGGAATTCTGAGAACGTTCAAAATTTACTACACAAATGCATGGGTCTAGACCTACATTTAGGTCAAGTTTTGTTGAATTCTGAGAACGTTCAAAATTTCGATGTTTGGCACGATTTATTAAAGCAAGTTTATTTCCCTTTTCTACTAATTTTTAGTTATTATTACGCTTAGCAAATTTACCACACAAATGCATGGGTCCATACCTACATTTGGGTCATGTTTCGTGGAATTCGGAGAATGATCAATATTTAGCTGTTTAGCATGGTTTTATTAAAATAAGTTTGTTTTCCTTTTATACTAACTTGTAGCTATTATCACGCTTAGAAAATTTACCATAGAAATGCAAGTGTCGAGACCTACATTTGGGTCAAGTTTTGTGGAATTTTGAAAAAGTTTAAAATTTAGTTGTTTTGTATGATTTTATTAAAGCAAGTTTGTTTCCATTTTATATTAACTTATGGTTATTAGTATGCTTAGTAAATTTACCTCACAAATGCCTGCGTCTAGACCTACGTTTGGGTCAAGTTTAGTGAAAGTCTGAGAACGTTAAAAATTTTGCTGTTTAACCGGGTTTATTAAAGCAAGTTTATTTCGCTTTTGTATTAACTTGTAGTTATTGTTACGCTTACCAAGTTTACCATAGATATGCATGCGTCTAGACCTACGTTTGGGTCAAGTTTCATGAAATTCTGACAACGTTCGAAATTTATATGTTTTGCACGGTTTATTAAAGTGAGTTTGTTTTCCTTTTACACTAAGTTGTTGTTATTATTACTCTTAACAAATTACCACACAAAAATGCGTCTAGACCTACGTTGCGTTAAGTTTCATTGAATTTTGAGAACGTTCAAAATTTAGTTCTTTTGCACGGTTATATTTAAACAAGTTTATTTCCCTTTTATTCTAACTTGTAGTTATTATTACGCTTAGCAAATTTACCACACAAATGAATGGTTCTAGATCTACGTTATTGTCAAGTTTCGTGGAATTCTGAAAACGTTAAAAATTTAGGTGTTTTACACGATTTTATTTAAGCAAGTTTATTCTCTTTATCTACTAAATTGTAGTTATTATTACGCTTAGTCAATGTACCTCACAAATGCATGGGACTGGACCTACATTTGGGTCAAGTTTAGTGGAGTTCTGAGAAAGTTCAAAATTTAGCTGTTTGGCACGGTTTTATTAAAATAAGTTTGTTTTCATTTTATAGTAATTTGTAGTTATTATGATGCTTAGCAAATATATAGCAAACCAATGCTTGCGTCTAGACCTACGTTTGGGTGAAGTTTCGTGGAACTCTGAGAACGTTTAAAATTAGCTATTTTGAATGGTTTTTTAAAAATAAGTTTGTTTCCCTTTTATGTTAACTTATAGTTATTATTAAGCTTAGAAAATTTACCACAGAAATGCAAGCGTCGAGACCTATGTTTAGGTCAAGTTTCGTGGAATTTTAAAAACGTTCAAAATTTAGTCGTTTTGCACGGTTTATCAAAGGAAGTTTGTTTCCATTTTATACTATTTTATGGTTATTATTACGCTTACTAAATTTACCTCACAAATGCATGCGTCTAGACCTACGTTTGGGTCAAGTTTAGTGAAATTCTGATAAGGTTCAAAATTTAGCTGTTTTGCGGTTTTATTAAATGAAGTTTGTTTCCCATTTATACTAACTTGTAGTTATTATTACGCTTAGCAAGTTTACCACAGAACTGCATGCGTCTAGACCAACATTTGGGTCAAGTTTCGTGGAATTTTGACAACCTTCAAAAGTTAGCTATTTTGTACGGTTTATTGAAGTATGTTTATTTCCCTTTTACACTAACTTGTAGCTATTATTACGCTTAATAAATTTACCACACAAATGCACGGGTCAAGACCTACGTTTGGCTCATGTTTTGGGGAATTCTTAGAACGTCCATTACATAGCTATTTTGTACAGTTTTATTAAAGCAATTTTTTTTACCTTTTATACTATCTTGTAGCTATTATTACGCTTAGCAAATTTACAACACAAATGCATGGGTCTAGACCTACGTTCGGGTCAAGTTTCGTGAAATTCTGAGAACGTCCGATATTTACTACACAAATGCATGGGTCTAGACCTACATTTGGGTCAAGTTTCGTGGAATTTTGAGAACATTCAAAATTTAGATGTTTGGTACGGTTTATTAAAGCAAGTTTATTTGTCTTTTCTACTAATTTTTAGTCATTATTACACTTAGCAAATTACCAGACAAATGAATGGGTCCAGACCTGTATTTGGGTCAAGTTTTGTGGAATTTGAAAAATGTGCAAAATTTAGCTGTTTTGCATGGTTTTATTAAAACAAGTTTGTTTTCCTTTTATACTAACTTGTATCTATTATCACACTTAGAAAATTTACCATAGAAATGCAAGCGTCGAGACCTACGTTTGGGTCAAGTTTTGTGGAATTCTGAAAATGTTCAAAGTTTAGTTGTTTTGCACGATTTTGTTAAAGCAAGTTTGTTTTTATTTAATATTAATTTATGGTTATTATTAAGCTTAGCAAATTTATCTCACAAATGCATACATCTAGAACTACGTTTGGGTCAAGTTTAGTGAAATTTTGAGAACGTTAAAAATTTAGTTGTTTTGCACGGTTTTATGAAAGCAAGTTTGTTACCCTTTTATACTAACTTATAGTTATTATTACACTTTGCAAATTTCCCACACAAACGCATGGGTCTAGACCTACGTTTGGGTCATGTTTCGTGGAATTCTGAGAACGTTCAAAATTTAGCCTTTTTTGCACGGTTCTTTTAAAACAAGTTTGTTTCTTTTTATACTAACTTGTAGTTATTATTACGCTTAGCAAATTTAACATACAAATGTATGGGTCTAGACCTACGTTTGGATAAACTTTCGTGGAATTCTGAGAACGTTCAAAATTTACTACACAAATGCATGGGTCTAGACCTACATTTGGGTCAAGTTTTGTTGAATTCTGAGAACGTTCAAAATTTCGATGTTTGGCACGATTTATTAAAGCAAGTTTATTTACCTTTTCTACTAATTTTTAGTCATTATTACACTTAGCAAATTTACTAGACAAATGAATGGGTCCAGACCTGTATTTTGGGTCAAGTTTTGTGTAATTTGGAAAATATGCAAAATTTAGCTGTTTTGCATGGTTTTATTAAAACAAGTTTGTTTCCATTTTATACTAACTTTTAGCTATTATCACACTTGGAAAATTTACCATAGAAATGCAAGCGTCGAGACCTACGTTTGGGTCAAGTTTTGTGGAATTCTGAAAATGTTCAAAATTTAGTTGTCTTGCACGGTTTTGTTAATGCAAGATTGTTTTTATTTAATACTAATTTATGGTTATTATTAAGCTTAGTAATTTTATCTCACAAATGCATACCTCTAGACCTACGTTTGGGTCAAGTTTAGTGAAATTTTGAGAACGTTAATAATTTAGTTGTTTTGCACGGTTTTATGAAAGCAAGTTTGTTACCCTTTTATACTAACTTATAGTTATTATTACACTTTGCAAATTTCGCACACAAACGCATGGGTCTAGACCTACGTTTGGGTCATGTTTCGTGGAATTCTGAGAACGTTCAAAATATAGCTGTTTTGCACGGTTCTTTTATACTAACTTGTAGTTATTATTACGCTTAGCAAATTTACCACAGAAATGTATGGGTCTAGACCTACGTTTGGATCATGTTACGTGGAATATTGAGAACGTTCAAAATTTAGATGTTTGGCACGGTTTATTAAAGCAACTTTATTTTCCTTTTCTACTAACTTTTAGTTATTATTACGCTTGGCAAATTTACCACACAAATGCATGGATACAGACCTACGTTTGCGTCATGTTTCGTAGAATTCGGAGAATGTTCAGAACTTAGCTGTTTTCCATGTTTTATTAGAACAAGCTTGTTTCCCTTTTATACTGACTTGTAGCTATTTTCACGCTTAGAAAATTTTCCATAGTAATGCAAGTGTCGAGACCTACGTTTGGGTCAAGTTTCGTGGAACTCTGAAAAAGTTCAAACTTTAGTTGTTTTGCACGGTTTTATTAAAGCAAATTTGTTTCCATTTTATAATAACTTATGGCCATTATTACGCTTAGTAAATTTATCTCACAAACGCATACAGCTAAACCTACATCTGGGTCAAGTTTAGTAAAATTCTGAGAACATTAAAAATTTAGTTGTTTTGCATCGTTTTATTAAAGCAAGTTTGTTTTGCTTTTGTACTCACTTGTAGTTATTATTACGCTTATCAAGTTTACCACAGAAATGCATGCGTGTAGACCTACGTTTGGGTCAAATTTCATGAAATTCTGACAACATTCAAAATTTATTTGTTTCGCACGGCTTATTAAAGCAGTTTTCCTTTTACACTAATTTGTAATTATTATTACGCTTAGCAAATTTACCATACACATGCATGCGTCTAGACCTACGTGTGGGTCAAGTTTCGTGAAATTCTGAGAACGTTCAAAATTTAGCTATTTTGCACAGTTATATTAAAACAAGTATGTTTCCCTTTTATTCTAACTTGTAGTTATTATTACGTTTAGCAAATTTACCACACAAATGCATGGGTCTAGATCTACGTTATGGTCAACTTTCGTGGAATTCTGAGAACGTTAAAATTCTAGGTGTTTGGCACGATTTTATTGAAACAAGTTTGATTCTTTTTTCTACTAACTTGTAGTTATTATTACGCTTAGTAAATTTACCTCACAAATGCATGGGACTAGACCTACGTTTGGGTCAAGTTTAGTTGAATTATGAGAAAGTGCAAAATTTAGTTGTTTGGCACAGTTTTATTAAAACAAGTTTCGTGGAATTTTCAGAAGCTTCAAAATATAGCTGTTTGGCACGGTTTTATTTAAAAAGGTTTGTTTCCCTTGTATACTAACTTGTAGTTATTATTATGCTTAGAAAATTTACCACAAAAATGCAAGTGTCGAGACCTACGTTTGGATAACGCTTCATGGAATTCTGAAAACGTTCAAAATTTAATTGTTTTGCACAGTTTTATTAAGCAAGTTTGTTTCCATTTTATACTAACTTGTAGTTATTGTTACGCTTAGTTAATTTACCTCACACATGCGTGCATCTAGACCTACGTTTGGGTCCAGTTTAGTGAAATTCTGAGAACGTTCAAAATTTAGCTGTTTTGTACGATTTTATTAAAGCAAGTTTGTTTCGTTTGTGTACTAACTTGTAGTTATTATTACGCTTAGTAAATTACCTCACAAATCCATGGGACTAGACCTACGTTTGGGTCAAGTTTAGTGGAATTCTGAGAAAGTTCAAACTTTAGTTGTTTGGCACGGTTTTATTGAAACAAGTTTGCTTCCATTTTATGCTAACTTGTAGTTATTATCACGCTTATAAAAGTTAAAACACAAATGCTTGCATCTAGACCTACGTTGGGTCAACTTTCGTGCAATTTTGAGAACGTTCAAAATTTAGCTGTTTGGCACGGTTTTATTAAAACAAGTTTGTTTCCCTTTTCTACTAATTTATAGTTATTATCACGTTTAGCAAATTTACCACACAAATACATGAGTCTAGACCTTCGTTTAGGTCAAGTTTCGTGGAACTCGGAGAATGTCAAAATTAGCTATTTTGAATGGCTTTATTAAAACAAGTTTGTTTGCCTTTTATATTAACTTGTAGCTATTATTACACTTAGAAAATTTACCACAGAAATGCAAGCGTCGAGACCTATGTTTGGGTCAAGTATCGTGGAATTTTAAAAACATTCAAAATTTAGTTGTTTAGCACGGTTTTATTAAAGCATGTTTGTTTCATTTTTGTACTAAGTTATGGTTCTTATTATGCTTAGTAAATTTACCTCACAAATGCATGCGTCTAGACCTAGCTCTGGGTCAAGTTTGGTGAAATTCTGAGAACGTTCAAAATTTAGCTGTTTTGCACGGTTTTATTAAAGCAAGTTTGTTTCCCTTTTACACTAACTTGTAGTTATTATTACGCTTAGCAAGTTTACCACAGAAATGCATGCGTCTAGACCTACGTTTGGGTCAAGTTTTGTGGAATTCTAATAACGTTCAAAACTTAGTAATTTTACACGGTTATATTAAAACAAGTTTGTTTGCCATTTATTCTAACTTGTAGTTATTATTATGCTTAGCAAATTACCTCACAAATGCATGGGTCTAGATCTGCGTTTGGGTCAAGTTTCGTGGAATTCAAATAACGTTAAATATTTAGCTGTTTGGCACGATTTTATTCAAACAAGTTTGTTACCTTTTTCTACTAACTTGTAGTTATTATTAAAATTAGCAAATTTACCACACAAATGCATGGGTCTAGACCAACAACTGGGTCAAGTTTCGTGGAATTCGGAGAACGTTCAAAATTTAGTTGTTTTGCACGATTTTATTAGAACAAGTTTGTTTCCCTTATATACTAACTTGTAGTTGTTATTACACTTAGCAAATTTACCACACATATGCATGGGTCTAAACCTACATTGGGTCATGTTTCATGGAATTTCGAGAACGTTCAACATTTAGCTATTTAGCACGATTTTATTAAAACAAGTTTGTTTGCCGTTTCTACTAATTTATAGTTATAATCACGCTTCGCAAATTTAACACACAAATACATGAGTCTAGACCTTCGTTTAGGTCAAGTTTCGTGGAACTCTGAGAATGTCAAAATAAGCTATTTTTAATGGCTT
Source organism: Sesamum indicum (assembly GCF_026168435.1). Classification (NCBI taxonomy): domain Eukaryota; kingdom Viridiplantae; phylum Streptophyta; class Magnoliopsida; order Lamiales; family Pedaliaceae; genus Sesamum; species Sesamum indicum. Next base: position 16,620,258 of record NC_142664.1, on the reverse strand, counting down.
TATTAAAACAAGTTTGTTTGCCTTTTATGTTAACTTGTAGTTATTATTACAATTAGAAAATTTACCATAGAAATACAAGCGTCGAGACCTATGTTTGGGTCAAGTATCGTGGAATTTTAAAAATATTCAAAATTTAGTTGTTTTGCACGGTTTTATTAAAGCATGTTTGTTTCCATTTTGTACTAAGTTATGGTTATTATTATGCTTAGTAAATTTACCTCACAAATGCATGCGTCTAGACCTAGGTTTGGGTCAAGTTTGGTGAAATTCTGAGAACGTTCAAAATTTAGCTGTTTTGCACAGTTTTATTAAAGCAAGTTTGTTTCCCTTTTCACTAACTTGTAGTTATTATTATGCTTAGCAAATTTACCACAAAAATGTATGCGTCTAGACCTATATTTGGGTCAAGTTTTGTGGAATTCTGATAACGTTCAAAATTTAGTTGTTTTGCACGGTTATATTAAAACAAGTTTGTTTCTCATTTATTCTAACTTGTAGTTATTATTATGCTTAGTAAATTTACCTCACAAATGCATGGGTCTAGATCTGCGTTTGGGTCATGTTTCGTAGAATTCAAATAACGTTAAAAATTTAACTGTTTGGCACAATTTTATTCAAACAAGTTTGTTTCCATTTTCTACTAAGATGTTGTTATTATTAAGATTAGCAAATTTACCACACAAATGCATGGGTCTAGACCAACAACTGGGTCAAGTTTCGTGGAATTCGGAGAACGTTCAAAATTTAGTTGTTTTGCACGGTCTTATTAGATCAAGTTTGTTTCCCTTTTATACTAACTTGAAGTTGTTATTACACGTAGAAAATTTACCACACAAATACATGGGTCTAAACCTACATTGGGTCATGTTTCATGGAATTCCAAGAACGTTCAACATTTAGCTGTTTAGCACGATTTTATTAAAACAAGTTTGTTTGCCTTTTCTACTAATTCATTGTTATTATTTCGCGTAGCAAATTTACCACACAAATGCATAGGTCTAGACCTACGTTTGGGTCAAGTTTCGTGGAACTCTGAGAATGTCAAAATTAGCTATATTGAATGGCTTTATTAAAACAAGTTTGTTTGCCTTTTATGTTAACTTGTAGTTATTATTACACTTAGCAAATTTACCACAGAAATGCAATCGTCGAGACCTATGTTTGGGTCAAGTATCGTGGAATTTTAAAAACATTCAAAATTTAGTTGTTTTGCACGGTTTTATTAAAGCATGTTTGTTTCCATTTTGTACTAAGTTATGGTTATTATTATGCTTAGTAAATTTACCTCACAAATGCATGCGTGTAGACCTAGGTCTGGGTCAAGTTTGGTGAAATTCTGAGAACGTTCAAAATTAGCTGTTTTGCAGGGTTTTATTAAAGCAAGTTTGTTTCCCTTTTACACTAACTTGTAGTTATTATTACGCTTAGCAAGTTTACCACAGAAATGCATGCGTCTAGACCTACATTTGGGTCAAGTTTTGTGGAATTCTGATAACGTCCAAAATTTAGTTATTTTGCACGGTTATTTAAAGACAAGTTTGTTTCTCATTTATTCTAACTTGTAGTTATTATTATGCTTAGCAAATTTACCTCACAAATGCATGGGTCTAGATCTGCGTTTGGGTCAAGTTTCGTGGAATTCAAATAACGTTAAAAATTTAGCTGTTTTGGCACAATTTTATTCAAACAAGTTTGTTTTCCTTTTCTACTAACATGTACTTATTATTAAGATTAGCAAATTTACCACACAAATGCATGGGTCTGGACCGACAACTGGGTCAAGTTTCATGGAATTCGGAGAACGTTCAAAATTTAATTGTTTTGCACGGTTTTATTAGAACAAGTTTGTTTCCCTTATATACTAACTTGTAGTTGTTATTACACTTAGGAAATTTGCCACACAAATGCATGGGTCTAAACCTACATTGGGTCATGTTTCATGGAATTCCGAGAACGTTCAACATTTAGCTGTTCAGCACGGTTTTATTAAAATAAGTTTGTTTGCCTTTTCTACTAATTCATTGTTATTATTTCGCGTAGCAAATTTACCAAACAAATGCATAGGTCTAGACCTACGTTTGGGTCAAGTTTCGTGGACTTTTGAGAACGTTCAAAATTTAGCTGTTTTGCACGGTTTTATTAAATCAAGTTTATTTTCCTTTTTTTCTAAATTTTAGTTATTATTACACATAGCAAATTTACCACACAAATTCATTGGTCTAGACCTACATTTGGGTCAAGTTTCGTGAAATTCTGAGAACCTTAAGAATTTACTACATGAATGCATGGGTCTAGACCTACGTTTGGGTCAAGTTTCGTGGAACTCTGAGAATGTCAAAATAAGCTATTTTTAATGGCTTTATTAAAACAAGTTTGTTTGCCTTTTATGTTAACTTGTAGTTATTATTACAATTAGAAAATTTACCATAGAAATACAAGCGTCGAGACCTATGTTTGGGTCAAGTATCGTGGAATTTTAAAAACATTCAAAATTTAGTTGTTTTGCACGGTTTTATTAAAGCATGTTTGTTTCCATTTTGTACTAAGTTATGGTTATTATTATGCTTAGTAAATTTACCTCACAAATGCATGCGTCTAGACCTAGGTTTGGGTCAAGTTTGGTGAAATTCTGAGAACGTTCAAAATTTAGCTGTTTTGCACAGTTTTATTAAAGCAAGTTTGTTTCCCTTTTCACTAACTTGTAGTTATTATTATGCTTAGCAAATTTACCACAAAAATGTATGCGTCTAGACCTATATTTGGGTCAAGTTTTGTGGAATTCTGATAACGTTCAAAATTTAGTTGTTTTGCACGGTTATATTAAAACAAGTTTGTTTCTCATTTATTCTAACTTGTAGTTATTATTATGCTCAGTAAATTTACCTCACAAATGCATGGGTCTAGATCTGCGTTTGGGTCATGTTTCGTAGAATTCAAATAACGTTAAAAATTTAACTGTTTGGCACAATTTTATTCAAACAAGTTTGTTTCCATTTTCTACTAAGATGTTGTTATTATTAAGATTAGCAAATTTACCACACAAATGCATGGGTCTAGACCAACAACTGGGTCAAGTTTCGTGGAATTCGGAGAACGTTCAAAATTTAGTTGTTTTGCACGGTCTTATTAGATCAAGTTTGTTTCCCTTTTATACTAACTTGAAGTTGTTATTACACGTAGAAAATTTACCACACAAATGCATGGGTCTAAACCTACATTGGGTCATGTTTCATGGAATTCCAAGAACGTTCAACATTTAGCTGTTTAGCACGATTTTATTAAAACAAGTTTGTTTGCCTTTTCTACTAATTCATTGTTATTATTTCGCGTAGCAAATTTACCACACAAATGCATAGGTCTAGACCTACGTTTGGGTCAAGTTTCGTGGAACTCTGAGAATGTCAAAATTAGCTATATTGAATGGCTTTATTAAAACAAGTTTGTTTGCCTTTTATGTTAACTTGTAGTTATTATTACACTTAGCAAATTTACCACAGAAATGCAATCGTCGAGACCTATGTTTGGGTCAAGTATCGTGGAATTTTAAAAACATTCAAAATTTAGTTGTTTTGCACGGTTTTATTAAAGCATGTTTGTTTCCATTTTGTACTAAGTTATGGTTATTATTATGCTTAGTAAATTTACCTCACAAATGCATGCGTGTAGACCTAGGTCTGGGTCAAGTTTGGTGAAATTCTGAGAACGTTCAAAATTAGCTGTTTTGCAGGGTTTTATTAAAGCAAGTTTGTTTCCCTTTTACACTAACTTGTAGTTATTATTACGCTTAGCAAGTTTACCACAGAAATGCATGCGTCTAGACCTACATTTGGGTCAAGTTTTGTGGAATTCTGATAACGTCCAAAATTTAGTTATTTTGCACGGTTATTTAAAGACAAGTTTGTTTCTCATTTATTCTAACTTGTAGTTATTATTATGCTTAGCAAATTTACCTCACAAATGCATGGGTCTAGATCTGCGTTTGGGTCAAGTTTCGTGGAATTCAAATAACGTTAAAAATTTAGCTGTTTTGGCACAATTTTATTCAAACAAGTTTGTTTTCCTTTTCTACTAACATGTACTTATTATTAAGATTAGCAAATTTACCACACAAATGCATGGGTCTGGACCGACAACTGGGTCAAGTTTCATGGAATTCGGAGAACGTTCAAAATTTAATTGTTTTGCACGGTTTTATTAGAACAAGTTTGTTTCCCTTATATACTAACTTGTAGTTGTTATTACACTTAGGAAATTTGCCACACAAATGCATGGGTCTAAACCTACATTGGGTCATGTTTCATGGAATTCCGAGAACGTTCAACATTTAGCTGTTCAGCACGGTTTTATTAAAATAAGTTTGTTTGCCTTTTCTACTAATTCATTGTTATTATTTCGCGTAGCAAATTTACCAAACAAATGCATAGGTCTAGACCTACGTTTGGGTCAAGTTTCGTGGACTTTTGAGAACGTTCAAAATTTAGCTGTTTTGCACGGTTTTATTAAATCAAGTTTATTTTCCTTTTTTTCTAAATTTTAGTTATTATTACACATAGCAAATTTACCACACAAATTCATTGGTCTAGACCTACATTTGGGTCAAGTTTCGTGAAATTCTGAGAACCTTAAGAATTTACTACATGAATGCATGGGTCTAGACCTACGTTTGGGTCAAGTTTCGTGGAACTCTGAGAATGTCAAAATAAGCTATTTTTAATGGCTTTATTAAAACAAGTTTGTTTGCCTTTTATGTTAACTTGTAGTTATTATTACAATTAGAAAATTTACCATAGAAATACAAGCGTCGAGACCTATGTTTGGGTCAAGTATCGTGGAATTTTAAAAACATTCAAAATTTAGTTGTTTTGCACGGTTTTATTAAAGCATGTTTGTTTCCATTTTGTACTAAGTTATGGTTATTATTATGCTTAGTAAATTTACCTCACAAATGCATGCGTCTAGACCTAGGTTTGGGTCAAGTTTGGTGAAATTCTGAGAACGTTCAAAATTTAGCTGTTTTGCACAGTTTTATTAAAGCAAGTTTGTTTCCCTTTTCACTAACTTGTAGTTATTATTATGCTTAGCAAATTTACCACAAAAATGTATGCGTCTAGACCTATATTTGGGTCAAGTTTTGTGGAATTCTGATAACGTTCAAAATTTAGTTGTTTTGCACGGTTATATTAAAACAAGTTTGTTTCTCATTTATTCTAACTTGTAGTTATTATTATGCTCAGTAAATTTACCTCACAAATGCATGGGTCTAGATCTGCGTTTGGGTCATGTTTCGTAGAATTCAAATAACGTTAAAAATTTAACTGTTTGGCACAATTTTATTCAAACAAGTTTGTTTCCATTTTCTACTAAGATGTTGTTATTATTAAGATTAGCAAATTTACCACACAAATGCATGGGTCTAGACCAACAACTGGGTCAAGTTTCGTGGAATTCGGAGAACGTTCAAAATTTAGTTGTTTTGCACGGTCTTATTAGATCAAGTTTGTTTCCCTTTTATACTAACTTGAAGTTGTTATTACACGTAGAAAATTTACCACACAAATGCATGGGTCTAAACCTACATTGGGTCATGTTTCATGGAATTCCAAGAACGTTCAACATTTAGCTGTTTAGCACGATTTTATTAAAACAAGTTTGTTTGCCTTTTCTACTAATTCATTGTTATTATTTCGCGTAGCAAATTTACCACACAAATGCATAGGTCTAGACCTACGTTTGGGTCAAGTTTCGTGGAACTCTGAGAATGTCAAAATTAGCTATATTGAATGGCTTTATTAAAACAAGTTTGTTTGCCTTTTATGTTAACTTGTAGTTATTATTACACTTAGCAAATTTACCACAGAAATGCAATCGTCGAGACCTATGTTTGGGTCAAGTATCGTGGAATTTTAAAAACATTCAAAATTTAGTTGTTTTGCACGGTTTTATTAAAGCATGTTTGTTTCCATTTTGTACTAAGTTATGGTTATTATTATGCTTAGTAAATTTACCTCACAAATGCATGCGTGTAGACCTAGGTCTGGGTCAAGTTTGGTGAAATTCTGAGAACGTTCAAAATTAGCTGTTTTGCAGGGTTTTATTAAAGCAAGTTTGTTTCCCTTTTACACTAACTTGTAGTTATTATTACGCTTAGCAAGTTTACCACAGAAATGCATGCGTCTAGACCTACATTTGGGTCAAGTTTTGTGGAATTCTGATAACGTCCAAAATTTAGTTATTTTGCACGGTTATTTAAAGACAAGTTTGTTTCTCATTTATTCTAACTTGTAGTTATTATTATGCTTAGCAAATTTACCTCACAAATGCATGGGTCTAGATCTGCGTTTGGGTCAAGTTTCGTGGAATTCAAATAACGTTAAAAATTTAGCTGTTTTGGCACAATTTTATTCAAACAAGTTTGTTTTCCTTTTCTACTAACATGTACTTATTATTAAGATTAGCAAATTTACCACACAAATGCATGGGTCTGGACCGACAACTGGGTCAAGTTTCATGGAATTCGGAGAACGTTCAAAATTTAATTGTTTTGCACGGTTTTATTAGAACAAGTTTGTTTCCCTTATATACTAACTTGTAGTTGTTATTACACTTAGGAAATTTGCCACACAAATGCATGGGTCTAAACCTACATTGGGTCATGTTTCATGGAATTCCGAGAACGTTCAACATTTAGCTGTTCAGCACGGTTTTATTAAAATAAGTTTGTTTGCCTTTTCTACTAATTCATTGTTATTATTTCGCGTAGCAAATTTACCAAACAAATGCATAGGTCTAGACCTACGTTTGGGTCAAGTTTCGTGGACTTTTGAGAACGTTCAAAATTTAGCTGTTTTGCACGGTTTTATTAAATCAAGTTTATTTTCCTTTTTTTCTAAATTTTAGTTATTATTACACATAGCAAATTTACCACACAAATTCATTGGTCTAGACCTACATTTGGGTCAAGTTTCGTGAAATTCTGAGAACCTTAAGAATTTACTACATGAATGCATGGGTCTAGACCTACGTTTGGGTCAAGTTTCGTGGAACTCTGAGAATGTCAAAATAAGCTATTTTTAATGGCTTTATTAAAACAAGTTTGTTTGCCTTTTATGTTAACTTGTAGTTATTATTACAATTAGAAAATTTACCATAGAAATACAAGCGTCGAGACCTATGTTTGGGTCAAGTATCGTGGAATTTTAAAAACATTCAAAATTTAGTTGTTTTGCACGGTTTTATTAAAGCATGTTTGTTTCCATTTTGTACTAAGTTATGGTTATTATTATGCTTAGTAAATTTACCTCACAAATGCATGCGTCTAGACCTAGGTTTGGGTCAAGTTTGGTGAAATTCTGAGAACGTTCAAAATTTAGCTGTTTTGCACAGTTTTATTAAAGCAAGTTTGTTTCCCTTTTCACTAACTTGTAGTTATTATTATGCTTAGCAAATTTACCACAAAAATGTATGCGTCTAGACCTATATTTGGGTCAAGTTTTGTGGAATTCTGATAACGTTCAAAATTTAGTTGTTTTGCACGGTTATATTAAAACAAGTTTGTTTCTCATTTATTCTAACTTGTAGTTATTATTATGCTCAGTAAATTTACCTCACAAATGCATGGGTCTAGATCTGCGTTTGGGTCATGTTTCGTAGAATTCAAATAACGTTAAAAATTTAACTGTTTGGCACAATTTTATTCAAACAAGTTTGTTTCCATTTTCTACTAAGATGTTGTTATTATTAAGATTAGCAAATTTACCACACAAATGCATGGGTCTAGACCAACAACTGGGTCAAGTTTCGTGGAATTCGGAGAACGTTCAAAATTTAGTTGTTTTGCACGGTCTTATTAGATCAAGTTTGTTTCCCTTTTATACTAACTTGAAGTTGTTATTACACGTAGAAAATTTACCACACAAATGCATGGGTCTAAACCTACATTGGGTCATGTTTCATGGAATTCCAAGAACGTTCAACATTTAGCTGTTTAGCACGATTTTATTAAAACAAGTTTGTTTGCCTTTTCTACTAATTCATTGTTATTATTTCGCGTAGCAAATTTACCACACAAATGCATAGGTCTAGACCTACGTTTGGGTCAAGTTTCGTGGAACTCTGAGAATGTCAAAATTAGCTATATTGAATGGCTTTATTAAAACAAGTTTGTTTGCCTTTTATGTTAACTTGTAGTTATTATTACACTTAGCAAATTTACCACAGAAATGCAATCGTCGAGACCTATGTTTGGGTCAAGTATCGTGGAATTTTAAAAACATTCAAAATTTAGTTGTTTTGCACAGTTTTATTAAAGCATGTTTGTTTCCATTTTGTACTAAGTTATGGTTATTATTATGCTTAGTAAATTTACCTCACAAATGCATGCGTGTAGACCTAGGTCTGGGTCAAGTTTGGTGAAATTCTGAGAACGTTCAAAATTAGCTGTTTTGCAGGGTTTTATTAAAGCAAGTTTGTTTCCCTTTTACACTAACTTGTAGTTATTATTACGCTTAGCAAGTTTACCACAGAAATGCATGCGTCTAGACCTACATTTGGGTCAAGTTTTGTGGAATTCTGATAACGTCCAAAATTTAGTTATTTTGCACGGTTATTTAAAGACAAGTTTGTTTCTCATTTATTCTAACTTGTAGTTATTATTATGCTTAGCAAATTTACCTCACAAATGCATGGGTCTAGATCTGCGTTTGGGTCAAGTTTCGTGGAATTCAAATAACGTTAAAAATTTAGCTGTTTTGGCACAATTTTATTCAAACAAGTTTGTTTTCCTTTTCTACTAACATGTACTTATTATTAAGATTAGCAAATTTACCACACAAATGCATGGGTCTGGACCGACAACTGGGTCAAGTTTCATGGAATTCGGAGAACGTTCAAAATTTAATTGTTTTGCACGGTTTTATTAGAACAAGTTTGTTTCCCTTATATACTAACTTGTAGTTGTTATTACACTTAGGAAATTTGCCACACAAATGCATGGGTCTAAACCTACATTGGGTCATGTTTCATGGAATTCCGAGAACGTTCAACATTTAGCTGTTCAGCACGGTTTTATTAAAATAAGTTTGTTTGCCTTTTCTACTAATTCATTGTTATTATTTCGCGTAGCAAATTTACCAAACAAATGCATAGGTCTAGACCTACGTTTGGGTCAAGTTTCGTGGACTTTTGAGAACGTTCAAAATTTAGCTGTTTTGCACGGTTTTATTAAATCAAGTTTATTTTCCTTTTTTTCTAAATTTTAGTTATTATTACACATAGCAAATTTACCACACAAATTCATTGGTCTAGACCTACATTTGGGTCAAGTTTCGTGAAATTCTGAGAACCTTAAGAATTTACTACATGAATGCATGGGTCTAGACCTACGTTTGGGTCAAGTTTCGTGGAACTCTGAGAATGTCAAAATAAGCTATTTTTAATGGCTTTATTAAAACAAGTTTGTTTGCCTTTTATGTTAACTTGTAGTTATTATTACAATTAGAAAATTTACCATAGAAATACAAGCGTCGAGACCTATGTTTGGGTCAAGTATCGTGGAATTTTAAAAACATTCAAAATTTAGTTGTTTTGCACGGTTTTATTAAAGCATGTTTGTTTCCATTTTGTACTAAGTTATGGTTATTATTATGCTTAGTAAATTTACCTCACAAATGCATGCGTCTAGACCTAGGTTTGGGTCAAGTTTGGTGAAATTCTGAGAACGTTCAAAATTTAGCTGTTTTGCACAGTTTTATTAAAGCAAGTTTGTTTCCCTTTTCACTAACTTGTAGTTATTATTATGCTTAGCAAATTTACCACAAAAATGTATGCGTCTAGACCTATATTTGGGTCAAGTTTTGTGGAATTCTGATAACGTTCAAAATTTAGTTGTTTTGCACGGTTATATTAAAACAAGTTTGTTTCTCATTTATTCTAACTTGTAGTTATTATTATGCTTAGTAAATTTACCTCACAAATGCATGGGTCTAGATCTGCGTTTGGGTCATGTTTCGTAGAATTCAAATAACGTTAAAAATTTAACTGTTTGGCACAATTTTATTCAAACAAGTTTGTTTCCATTTTCTACTAAGATGTTGTTATTATTAAGATTAGCAAATTTACCACACAAATGCATGGGTCTAGACCAACAACTGGGTCAAGTTTCGTGGAATTCGGAGAACGTTCAAAATTTAGTTGTTTTGCACGGTCTTATTAGATCAAGTTTGTTTCCCTTTTATACTAACTTGAAGTTGTTATTACACGTAGAAAATTTACCACACAAATGCATGGGTCTAAACCTACATTGGGTCATGTTTCATGGAATTCCAAGAACGTTCAACATTTAGCTGTTTAGCACGATTTTATTAAAACAAGTTTGTTTGCCTTTTCTACTAATTCATTGTTATTATTTCGCGTAGCAAATTTACCACACAAATGCATAGGTCTAGACCTACGTTTGGGTCAAGTTTCGTGGAACTCTGAGAATGTCAAAATTAGCTATATTGAATGGCTTTATTAAAACAAGTTTGTTTGCCTTTTATGTTAACTTGTAGTTATTATTACACTTAGCAAATTTACCACAGAAATGCAATCGTCGAGACCTATGTTTGGGTCAAGTATCGTGGAATTTTAAAAACATTCAAAATTTAGTTGTTTTGCACGGTTTTATTAAAGCATGTTTGTTTCCATTTTGTACTAAGTTATGGTTATTATTATGCTTAGTAAATTTACCTCACAAATGCATGCGTGTAGACCTAGGTCTGGGTCAAGTTTGGTGAAATTCTGAGAACGTTCAAAATTAGCTGTTTTGCAGGGTTTTATTAAAGCAAGTTTGTTTCCCTTTTACACTAACTTGTAGTTATTATTACGCTTAGCAAGTTTACCACAGAAATGCATGCGTCTAGACCTACATTTGGGTCAAGTTTTGTGGAATTCTGATAACGTCCAAAATTTAGTTATTTTGCACGGTTATTTAAAGACAAGTTTGTTTCTCATTTATTCTAACTTGTAGTTATTATTATGCTTAGCAAATTTACCTCACAAATGCATGGGTCTAGATCTGCGTTTGGGTCAAGTTTCGTGGAATTCAAATAACGTTAAAAATTTAGCTGTTTTGGCACAATTTTATTCAAACAAGTTTGTTTTCCTTTTCTACTAACATGTACTTATTATTAAGATTAGCAAATTTACCACACAAATGCATGGGTCTGGACCGACAACTGGGTCAAGTTTCATGGAATTCGGAGAACGTTCAAAATTTAATTGTTTTGCACGGTTTTATTAGAACAAGTTTGTTTCCCTTATATACTAACTTGTAGTTGTTATTACACTTAGGAAATTTGCCACACAAATGCATGGGTCTAAACCTACATTGGGTCATGTTTCATGGAATTCCGAGAACGTTCAACATTTAGCTGTTCAGCACGGTTTTATTAAAATAAGTTTGTTTGCCTTTTCTACTAATTCATTGTTATTATTTCGCGTAGCAAATTTACCAAACAAATGCATAGGTCTAGACCTACGTTTGGGTCAAGTTTCGTGGACTTTTGAGAACGTTCAAAATTTAGCTGTTTTGCACGGTTTTATTAAATCAAGTTTATTTTCCTTTTTTTCTAAATTTTAGTTATTATTACACATAGCAAATTTACCACACAAATTCATTGGTCTAGACCTACATTTGGGTCAAGTTTCGTGAAATTCTGAGAACCTTAAGAATTTACTACATGAATGCATGGGTCTAGACCTACGTTTGGGTCAAGTTTCGTGGAACTCTGAGAATGTCAAAATAAGCTATTTTTAATGGCTTTATTAAAACAAGTTTGTTTGCCTTTTATGTTAACTTGTAGTTATTATTACAATTAGAAAATTTACCATAGAAATACAAGCGTCGAGACCTATGTTTGGGTCAAGTATCGTGGAATTTTAAAAACATTCAAAATTTAGTTGTTTTGCACGGTTTTATTAAAGCATGTTTGTTTCCATTTTGTACTAAGTTATGGTTATTATTATGCTTAGTAAATTTACCTCACAAATGCATGCGTCTAGACCTAGGTTTGGGTCAAGTTTGGTGAAATTCTGAGAACGTTCAAAATTTAGCTGTTTTGCACAGTTTTATTAAAGCAAGTTTGTTTCCCTTTTCACTAACTTGTAGTTATTATTATGCTTAGCAAATTTACCACAAAAATGTATGCGTCTAGACCTATATTTGGGTCAAGTTTTGTGGAATTCTGATAACGTTCAAAATTTAGTTGTTTTGCACGGTTATATTAAAACAAGTTTGTTTCTCATTTATTCTAACTTGTAGTTATTATTATGCTTAGTAAATTTACCTCACAAATGCATGGGTCTAGATCTGCGTTTGGGTCATGTTTCGTAGAATTCAAATAACGTTAAAAATTTAACTGTTTGGCACAATTTTATTCAAACAAGTTTGTTTCCATTTTCTACTAAGATGTTGTTATTATTAAGATTAGCAAATTTACCACACAAATGCATGGGTCTAGACCAACAACTGGGTCAAGTTTCGTGGAATTCGGAGAACGTTCAAAATTTAGTTGTTTTGCACGGTCTTATTAGATCAAGTTTGTTTCCCTTTTATACTAACTTGAAGTTGTTATTACACGTAGAAAATTTACCACACAAATGCATGGGTCTAAACCTACATTGGGTCATGTTTCATGGAATTCCAAGAACGTTCAACATTTAGCTGTTTAGCACGATTTTATTAAAACAAGTTTGTTTGCCTTTTCTACTAATTCATTGTTATTATTTCGCGTAGCAAATTTACCACACAAATGCATAGGTCTAGACCTACGTTTGGGTCAAGTTTCGTGGAACTCTGAGAATGTCAAAATTAGCTATATTGAATGGCTTTATTAAAACAAGTTTGTTTGCCTTTTATGTTAACTTGTAGTTATTATTACACTTAGCAAATTTACCACAGAAATGCAATCGTCGAGACCTATGTTTGGGTCAAGTATCGTGGAATTTTAAAAACATTCAAAATTTAGTTGTTTTGCACGGTTTTATTAAAGCATGTTTGTTTCCATTTTGTACTAAGTTATGGTTATTATTATGCTTAGTAAATTTACCTCACAAATGCATGCGTGTAGACCTAGGTCTGGGTCAAGTTTGGTGAAATTCTGAGAACGTTCAAAATTAGCTGTTTTGCAGGGTTTTATTAAAGCAAGTTTGTTTCCCTTTTACACTAACTTGTAGTTATTATTACGCTTAGCAAGTTTACCACAGAAATGCATGCGTCTAGACCTACATTTGGGTCAAGTTTTGTGGAATTCTGATAACGTCCAAAATTTAGTTATTTTGCACGGTTATTTAAAGACAAGTTTGTTTCTCATTTATTCTAACTTGTAGTTATTATTATGCTTAGCAAATTTACCTCACAAATGCATGGGTCTAGATCTGCGTTTGGGTCAAGTTTCGTGGAATTCAAATAACGTTAAAAATTTAGCTGTTTTGGCACAATTTTATTCAAACAAGTTTGTTTTCCTTTTCTACTAACATGTACTTATTATTAAGATTAGCAAATTTACCACACAAATGCATGGGTCTGGACCGACAACTGGGTCAAGTTTCATGGAATTCGGAGAACGTTCAAAATTTAATTGTTTTGCACGGTTTTATTAGAACAAGTTTGTTTCCCTTATATACTAACTTGTAGTTGTTATTACACTTAGGAAATTTGCCACACAAATGCATGGGTCTAAACCTACATTGGGTCATGTTTCATGGAATTCCGAGAACGTTCAACATTTAGCTGTTCAGCACGGTTTTATTAAAATAAGTTTGTTTGCCTTTTCTACTAATTCATTGTTATTATTTCGCGTAGCAAATTTACCAAACAAATGCATAGGTCTAGACCTACGTTTGGGTCAAGTTTCGTGGACTTTTGAGAACGTTCAAAATTTAGCTGTTTTGCACGGTTTTATTAAATCAAGTTTATTTTCCTTTTTTTCTAAATTTTAGTTATTATTACACATAGCAAATTTACCACACAAATTCATTGGTCTAGACCTACATTTGGGTCAAGTTTCGTGAAATTCTGAGAACCTTAAGAATTTACTACATGAATGCATGGGTCTAGACCTACGTTTGGGTCAAGTTTCGTGGAACTCTGAGAATGTCAAAATAAGCTATTTTTAATGGCTTTATTAAAACAAGTTTGTTTGCCTTTTATGTTAACTTGTAGTTATTATTACAATTAGAAAATTTACCATAGAAATACAAGCGTCGAGACCTATGTTTGGGTCAAGTATCGTGGAATTTTAAAAACATTCAAAATTTAGTTGTTTTGCACGGTTTTATTAAAGCATGTTTGTTTCCATTTTGTACTAAGTTATGGTTATTATTATGCTTAGTAAATTTACCTCACAAATGCATGCGTCTAGACCTAGGTTTGGGTCAAGTTTGGTGAAATTCTGAGAACGTTCAAAATTTAGCTGTTTTGCACAGTTTTATTAAAGCAAGTTTGTTTCCCTTTTCACTAACTTGTAGTTATTATTATGCTTAGCAAATTTACCACAAAAATGTATGCGTCTAGACCTATATTTGGGTCAAGTTTTGTGGAATTCTGATAACGTTCAAAATTTAGTTGTTTTGCACGGTTATATTAAAACAAGTTTGTTTCTCATTTATTCTAACTTGTAGTTATTATTATGCTTAGTAAATTTACCTCACAAATGCATGGGTCTAGATCTGCGTTTGGGTCATGTTTCGTAGAATTCAAATAACGTTAAAAATTTAACTGTTTGGCACAATTTTATTCAAACAAGTTTGTTTCCATTTTCTACTAAGATGTTGTTATTATTAAGATTAGCAAATTTACCACACAAATGCATGGGTCTAGACCAACAACTGGGTCAAGTTTCGTGGAATTCGGAGAACGTTCAAAATTTAGTTGTTTTGCACGGTCTTATTAGATCAAGTTTGTTTCCCTTTTATACTAACTTGAAGTTGTTATTACACGTAGAAAATTTACCACACAAATGCATGGGTCTAAACCTACATTGGGTCATGTTTCATGGAATTCCAAGAACGTTCAACATTTAGCTGTTTAGCACGATTTTATTAAAACAAGTTTGTTTGCCTTTTCTACTAATTCATTGTTATTATTTCGCGTAGCAAATTTACCACACAAATGCATAGGTCTAGACCTACGTTTGGGTCAAGTTTCGTGGAACTCTGAGAATGTCAAAATTAGCTATATTGAATGGCTTTATTAAAACAAGTTTGTTTGCCTTTTATGTTAACTTGTAGTTATTATTACACTTAGCAAATTTACCACAGAAATGCAATCGTCGAGACCTATGTTTGGGTCAAGTATCGTGGAATTTTAAAAACATTCAAAATTTAGTTGTTTTGCACGGTTTTATTAAAGCATGTTTGTTTCCATTTTGTACTAAGTTATGGTTATTATTATGCTTAGTAAATTTACCTCACAAATGCATGCGTGTAGACCTAGGTCTGGGTCAAGTTTGGTGAAATTCTGAGAACGTTCAAAATTAGCTGTTTTGCAGGGTTTTATTAAAGCAAGTTTGTTTCCCTTTTACACTAACTTGTAGTTATTATTACGCTTAGCAAGTTTACCACAGAAATGCATGCGTCTAGACCTACATTTGGGTCAAGTTTTGTGGAATTCTGATAACGTCCAAAATTTAGTTATTTTGCACGGTTATTTAAAGACAAGTTTGTTTCTCATTTATTCTAACTTGTAGTTATTATTATGCTTAGCAAATTTACCTCACAAATGCATGGGTCTAGATCTGCGTTTGGGTCAAGTTTCGTGGAATTCAAATAACGTTAAAAATTTAGCTGTTTTGGCACAATTTTATTCAAACAAGTTTGTTTTCCTTTTCTACTAACATGTACTTATTATTAAGATTAGCAAATTTACCACACAAATGCATGGGTCTGGACCGACAACTGGGTCAAGTTTCATGGAATTCGGAGAACGTTCAAAATTTAATTGTTTTGCACGGTTTTATTAGAACAAGTTTGTTTCCCTTATATACTAACTTGTAGTTGTTATTACACTTAGGAAATTTGCCACACAAATGCATGGGTCTAAACCTACATTGGGTCATGTTTCATGGAATTCCGAGAACGTTCAACATTTAGCTGTTCAGCACGGTTTTATTAAAATAAGTTTGTTTGCCTTTTCTACTAATTCATTGTTATTATTTCGCGTAGCAAATTTACCAAACAAATGCATAGGTCTAGACCTACGTTTGGGTCAAGTTTCGTGGACTTTTGAGAACGTTCAAAATTTAGCTGTTTTGCACGGTTTTATTAAATCAAGTTTATTTTCCTTTTTTTCTAAATTTTAGTTATTATTACACATAGCAAATTTACCACACAAATTCATTGGTCTAGACCTACATTTGGGTCAAGTTTCGTGAAATTCTGAGAACCTTAAGAATTTACTACATGAATGCATGGGTCTAGACCTACGTTTGGGTCAAGTTTCGTGGAACTCTGAGAATGTCAAAATAAGCTATTTTTAATGGCTTTATTAAAACAAGTTTGTTTGCCTTTTATGTTAACTTGTAGTTATTATTACAATTAGAAAATTTACCATAGAAATACAAGCGTCGAGACCTATGTTTGGGTCAAGTATCGTGGAATTTTAAAAACATTCAAAATTTAGTTGTTTTGCACGGTTTTATTAAAGCATGTTTGTTTCCATTTTGTACTAAGTTATGGTTATTATTATGCTTAGTAAATTTACCTCACAAATGCATGCGTCTAGACCTAGGTTTGGGTCAAGTTTGGTGAAATTCTGAGAACGTTCAAAATTTAGCTGTTTTGCACAGTTTTATTAAAGCAAGTTTGTTTCCCTTTTCACTAACTTGTAGTTATTATTATGCTTAGCAAATTTACCACAAAAATGTATGCGTCTAGACCTATATTTGGGTCAAGTTTTGTGGAATTCTGATAACGTTCAAAATTTAGTTGTTTTGCACGGTTATATTAAAACAAGTTTGTTTCTCATTTATTCTAACTTGTAGTTATTATTATGCTTAGTAAATTTACCTCACAAATGCATGGGTCTAGATCTGCGTTTGGGTCATGTTTCGTAGAATTCAAATAACGTTAAAAATTTAACTGTTTGGCACAATTTTATTCAAACAAGTTTGTTTCCATTTTCTACTAAGATGTTGTTATTATTAAGATTAGCAAATTTACCACACAAATGCATGGGTCTAGACCAACAACTGGGTCAAGTTTCGTGGAATTCGGAGAACGTTCAAAATTTAGTTGTTTTGCACGGTCTTATTAGATCAAGTTTGTTTCCCTTTTATACTAACTTGAAGTTGTTATTACACGTAGAAAATTTACCACACAAATGCATGGGTCTAAACCTACATTGGGTCATGTTTCATGGAATTCCAAGAACGTTCAACATTTAGCTGTTTAGCACGATTTTATTAAAACAAGTTTGTTTGCCTTTTCTACTAATTCATTGTTATTATTTCGCGTAGCAAATTTACCACACAAATGCATAGGTCTAGACCTACGTTTGGGTCAAGTTTCGTGGAACTCTGAGAATGTCAAAATTAGCTATATTGAATGGCTTTATTAAAACAAGTTTGTTTGCCTTTTATGTTAACTTGTAGTTATTATTACACTTAGCAAATTTACCACAGAAATGCAATCGTCGAGACCTATGTTTGGGTCAAGTATCGTGGAATTTTAAAAACATTCAAAATTTAGTTGTTTTGCACGGTTTTATTAAAGCATGTTTGTTTCCATTTTGTACTAAGTTATGGTTATTATTATGCTTAGTAAATTTACCTCACAAATGCATGCGTGTAGACCTAGGTCTGGGTCAAGTTTGGTGAAATTCTGAGAACGTTCAAAATTAGCTGTTTTGCAGGGTTTTATTAAAGCAAGTTTGTTTCCCTTTTACACTAACTTGTAGTTATTATTACGCTTAGCAAGTTTACCACAGAAATGCATGCGTCTAGACCTACATTTGGGTCAAGTTTTGTGGAATTCTGATAACGTCCAAAATTTAGTTATTTTGCACGGTTATTTAAAGACAAGTTTGTTTCTCATTTATTCTAACTTGTAGTTATTATTATGCTTAGCAAATTTACCTCACAAATGCATGGGTCTAGATCTGCGTTTGGGTCAAGTTTCGTGGAATTCAAATAACGTTAAAAATTTAGCTGTTTTGGCACAATTTTATTCAAACAAGTTTGTTTTCCTTTTCTACTAACATGTACTTATTATTAAGATTAGCAAATTTACCACACAAATGCATGGGTCTGGACCGACAACTGGGTCAAGTTTCATGGAATTCGGAGAACGTTCAAAATTTAATTGTTTTGCACGGTTTTATTAGAACAAGTTTGTTTCCCTTATATACTAACTTGTAGTTGTTATTACACTTAGGAAATTTGCCACACAAATGCATGGGTCTAAACCTACATTGGGTCATGTTTCATGGAATTCCGAGAACGTTCAACATTTAGCTGTTCAGCACGGTTTTATTAAAATAAGTTTGTTTGCCTTTTCTACTAATTCATTGTTATTATTTCGCGTAGCAAATTTACCAAACAAATGCATAGGTCTAGACCTACGTTTGGGTCAAGTTTCGTGGACTTTTGAGAACGTTCAAAATTTAGCTGTTTTGCACGGTTTTATTAAATCAAGTTTATTTTCCTTTTTTTCTAAATTTTAGTTATTATTACACATAGCAAATTTACCACACAAATTCATTGGTCTAGACCTACATTTGGGTCAAGTTTCGTGAAATTCTGAGAACCTTAAGAATTTACTACATGAATGCATGGGTTTAGACCTACGTTTGGGTCAAGTTTCATGAAATTCTGACAACCTTCAAAATTTAGCTATTTTCTACGGTTTATTAAAGCAAGTTTATTTTCCTTTTATACTAACTTGTAGCTATTATTACTCTTAGCAAATTTACGCTAGGTCAAGACCTACATTTTGCACAAGTTTTGGGAAATTCTTAGAACGTCCAATATATAGCTTTTTTCTACAGTTTTATTGAAGCAAATTTGTTTTTCTTTTATACTAACTTGTAGCTATTATTACGCTTAGCAAATTTAGAACAGAAATGCATGGGTCTAGAGCTACATTTGGGTCAAGTTTCTTGGAATTTTGAGAACGTTCAAAACTTACTAT
Organism: Sesamum indicum; assembly: GCF_026168435.1. NCBI lineage: Eukaryota > Viridiplantae > Streptophyta > Magnoliopsida > Lamiales > Pedaliaceae > Sesamum > Sesamum indicum. Next base: position 16,601,094 of record NC_142664.1, on the reverse strand, counting down.
ACAAATACATAGGTCTAGACCTACATTTGGGTCATGTTTCGTGAAATTCTGAGAACGTTCAAAAATTTAGATGTTTGGCACGGTTTATTAAAGAAAGTTTATTTCCATTTTCTACTAATTTTTAGTTATTATTAAGCTAATCAAATTTACCACACAAATGCATGTGTCCAGACCGACGTTTGGGTCGTGTTTCGTAGAATTCGGAGATTGTTCAAAATTTAGTTGTTTTGCATGGTTTTATTAAAGCAAGTTTTTTTTCATTGTACTAACTTGTAGCTATTATCACGCTTAGAAAATTTACCATAGAAATGCAAGCGTCGAGACCTACGTTTGGGTCAAGTTTCGTGGAATTCTGAAAATGTTCAAAATTTAGTTGTTTTGCACGGTTTTATTAAAGCAAGTTTGTTTTCATTTTATACTAACTTATGGTTATTATTACGCTGAGTAAATTTATCTCACAAATGCATGCGTCTAGACCTGCGTTTGGGTCAAGTTTAGTGAAATTCTGATAACGTTAAAAATTTAGCTGTTTTGCACGGTTTTATTAAAGGAAGTTTGTTTCGCTTTTGTACAAACTTGTAGTTATTATTACGGTTACCAAGTTTACAACAGAAATGCATAGGTCTAGACCTACGTTTGGGTCAAGTTTCATCGAATTCTGACAATGTTCAAAATTTATTTGTTTTGCACAGTTTATTAAAGCAAGTTTGTTTCCATTTTTATACTAAGTTGTAGTTATTATTACGCTTAGCAAATTTACCACACCAATGCTTGCGTCTAGACCTACGTTTGGGTCAAATTTCGTGGAATTTTGAGAACGTTCAAAATTTAGCTATTTGGCACGATTTTTTTTAAAACAAGTTTGTTTCCCTTTTCTACTAATTTATAGTTATTATCACGCTTAGAAAATTTACCATACAAATACATGAGTCTAGACCTTCGTTTGGGTCAAGTTTCGTGGAACTCTGAGAACGTTCAAAATTAGCTATTTTGAATGGTTTTATTAAAACAAGTTTGTTTCCCTTTTATGTTAAATTGTAGTTATTATTACGCTTAAAAAATTTACCACAGAAATGCAAGCGTCGAGACCTATGTTTGGGTCAAGGTTCGTGGAATTTTACAGACATTCAAAATTTAGTTGTTTTGAACGATTTTATTAAAGCAAGTTTGTTTCCATTTTACACTAAGTTATGGATATTATTACGCTTAGTAAATCTACCTCACAAATGCATGCGTCTAGACCTACGTTTGGGTCAAGTTTAGTGAAATTCTGAGAATGTTGAAAATTTAGCTGTTTTGAACGATTTTATTAAAGCAAGTTTGTTTTCCTTTTATAATAACTTGTAGTTATTATTACGCTTAGCCAGTTTACCACAGAAATGCATGCGTCTAGACATACATTTGGGTCAAGCTTTGTGGAATTCTGACAATGTTCAAAATTTAGTTGTTTTGCATCGTTATATTAAAACAAGTTTGTTTACCTTTTATTCTAACTTGTAGTTATTATTATGCTTAGAAAATTTACCTCACAAATGCATGGGTCTACATCTACGTTTGGGTTAAGTTTCGTGGAATTTAGATAACGTTAAAAATTTAGCTGTTTGGCACAATTTTATTCAAACAAGTTTGTTTCCTTTTCTACTAACTTGTAGTTATTATTAATATTAGCAAATTTACCAGACAAATGAATGTGTTTAGACCTACAACAGGGTCTAGTTTCGTAGAATTTTGAGAACGTTCAAAATTTAGCTGTTTGGCACGATTTTATTAAAACAACTTTATTTGCCTTTTCTACTAATTCATAGTTATTATTACGCGTAGCAAATTTACTACACATTGCATGGGTCTAGACCAACATTTTGGTCAAGTTTCATGGAATTCTGAGAACGTTCAAAATTTAGCCGTTTTGCATAGTTTTATTATTGCAAGTTTATTTCCCTTTTATACTAAATTTTAGTTATTATTACACTTAGCAAATTTAGCACACAAATTCATTGGTCTAGACCTACATTTGGGTTAAGTTTTGTGCAATTCTAAGAACATTAAAAATTTACTAAACAAATGCATAGGTCTAGACCTACGTTTGCGTCAAGTTTAATGAAATTCTGACAACCTTCAAAATTTAGCTATTTGTACGATTTATTAAAGCAAGTTTATTTCCCTTTTATACTAACTTGTATCTATTATTACGCTTAGCAAATTTACCACACAAATGCATGGGCCAAGATCTACGTTTGGCTCAAGTTTTGGGAAATTCTTAGAACTTCCAATATATAGCTGTTTTGTATAGTTTTATTAAAGCAAATTTGTTTACCTTTTATACTAACTTGTAGCTATTATTACGCTTAGCAAATTCACAACATAAATGCATGGGTCTAGACCTACGTTTGGGTCAAGTTTCGCGGTTTTTCACGGTTTTAATAAAACAAGTTTGTTTCCGTTTTATACTCACTTTACATATTATTACGCTTAGCAAATTTACCACAAAAATGCATGAGTCTAGCCGTACACTTGGGTCAACTTTCGTGGAATTCGATCAAAATTTACTACACAAACGCATGGGTCTAGGCCTAAGTTTGGGTCAAATTTCGTGGAATTATAAGAACGTTCAAAATTTAGCTGTTTGGCACGGTTTATTAAAGTAAGTTAGTTTACCTTTTATACTAACTTGCAGCAATTATTACGGTTAGCAAATTTACCACACAACTGCATGGGTCTAGTCCTACGTTTCAGTCAAGTTTCGTGGAAAATTCTGAGAACGTTCAAAATTTAGCAGTTTTTCACGGAAGTTTGTTTCCGTTTTATACTAACTTTACTTATTATTACGCTTAGCAAATTTACCACAAAAATGCATGGGTCTAGCCCTATATTTGGGTCAACTTTCGTGGAATTCTGAGAACGATCAAAATTTACTACGCAAACGCATGGGTCTAGACGTACTTTTGTGTCAAATTTCGTGGAATTCTAAGAACGTTCAAAATTTAGCTGTTTGGCACGGTTCAAAATTTAGTTGTTTTGCACGGTCTTACTAAAGCAAGTTTGTTTCCATTTTATACTAACTTATGATTATTATTACACTTAGTTAATTTACCTCACAAATGCGTGCGTCTAGACCTATGTTTGGGTCAAGTTAGTGAAATTCTGAGAACGTTCAAAATTTAGCTATTTTGTATGATTTTAATAAAGAAAGTTTATTTCGTTTTTGTACTAACTTGTAGTTGTTATTACGCTTAGTAAATTTACCTCACAAATGCATGGGACTAGACCTACGTTTGGCTCTAGTTTAGTGGAATTGTAATAAAGTTCAAACTTTAGCTATTTGGCACGGTTTATTTGAAATAATTTTGTTTCCATTTTATACTAACTTGTAGTTATTATCACGCTTAGAAAATTTACCACACAAATGCTTGCATCTAGACCTACGTTTGGATCAAGTTTCGTGGAATTCTTAGAACGTTCAAAATTTAGCTATTTGGCACGGTTTTATTAAAACAAGTTTGTTTGCCTTTTCTACTAATTCATACTTATTATTACGCGTAGCAAATTTACCACACATTGCATGGGTCTAGACCTACATTTTGGTCAAGTTTCGTGGAATTCTGAGAACGTTCAATATTTAGCCGTTTTGCACGGTTTTATTAAAGCAAGTTTATTTCCCTTTTATACTAAATTTTAGTTATTATTACACTTAGCACATTTAGCACACAAATTCATTGGTCTATACCTAAATTTGGGTCAAATTTCGTGAAATTCTAAGAACATTAAAAATTTACTAAACAAATGCATGGGTCTAGACCTACGTTTGGGTCAAGTTTAATGAAATTCTGACAACCTTCAAAATTTAGCTATTTTTTATGGTTTATTATAGCAAATTTATTCTCCTTTTATACTAACTTGTAGTTATTATTACGCTTAGCAAATTTACAACAAAAATGCATGGGCAGAGACCTAAATTTGGCTCAAGTTTTGGGAAATTCTTAGAACGTCCAATATATAGCTGTTTTGTATACTTTTATTACAGCAAATTTGTTTACCTTTAATACTAACTTGTAGCTATTATTACGCTTATCAAATTTACAATACAAATGCATGGGTCTAGACCTACGTTTCGGTCAAGTTTCGTGAAATTCTGAGAACGTTCAAAATTTAGCAGTTTTTCACGGTTTTAATAAAAGAAGTTTGTTTACGTTTTATATACTAACTTTACTTATTATTACGCTTAGCAAATTTACCATACAAATGCATGGGTCTAGCCCTACATTTGGTTATACTTTTGCGAAATTCTGAGAACGATCAATATTTACTACACAAACGCATGGGACTAGACCTATGTTTGGGTCAAATTTCGTGGAATTCTAAGAACATTCAAAATTTATCTGTTTGGCACGATTTATTAAAGTAAGTTAGTTTACGTTTTATACTAACTTACAGCTATTATTACGCTTAGCAAATTTACCACACAATTGCATGGGTCTAGTCCTACTTGTGGGTCATGTTTTGTGGAATTCTATGAACGTTCAAAATTTAGCAGTTGTGCACGGTTTTATTAAAACAAATTTATTTCCCTTTTATACTACCTTTACTTATTATTAAGCTTAGCAAATTTACCACACAAATGAATGGATCTAGACCAACGTTTGGGTCAAATTTCGTGGAATTCAGAGAAACTTCAAAATTTAGCTGTTTTGCACGGTTTATTAAAGTAAGTTAGTTTCCCTTTTCTACTAATTTGTAGTTATTATTACGCTTAGCAAATTTTCCACACAAATGCATGGGTCTAGACCTACGTTTGGGTTAAATTTCGTGAAATTCTGAGAACATTCAAAATTTAGCTGTTTTGCACGGTTTTATTAGAACAAGTTTGTCTCCCTTTTATACTAATTTGTAGATATTATTACGCTTAGAAAATTTACCACAAAATTGCATGTGTCTACACCTACGTTTGGGTCAAATTTCATGGAATTCTGAGAACGTTCATAATTTAGCTGTTTGACACGGTTTATTAAAACAAGTATGTTTCCCTTTTCTACTAATTTGTAGTTATTATTACGCTTAGCCAATTTTCCACACCAATGCATGGATCTAGACCTACGTTTGGGTCAAGTTTCGTGTAATTTTGAGAACGTTCAAAATTTAGCTGTTTGGCACGATTTTATTTAAATAAGATTGTTTCCCTTTTATACTAACTTGTAGCTATTATTACGTTTAGAAAATTTACCACAAAAATGCAAGCGTCGAGACGTACTTTTGGGTCGCGCTTCGTGGAATTTTGAAAACGTTCAAAATTTAGTTGTTTTGCACGGTCTTACTAAAGCAAGTTTGTTTCCATTTTATACTAACTTATGATTATTATTACACTTAGTTAATTTACCTCACAAATGTGTGCGTCTAGACCTACGTTTGGTCAAGTTTAGTGAAATTCTGAGAACATTCAAAATTTAGCTATTTTGTATGATTTTATTAAAGCAAGTTTATTTCGTTTTTGTACTACTTGTAGTTATTATTAAATTTACCTCACAAATGCATGGGACTAGACCTACGTTTGGGTCTAGTTTAGTGGAATTGTAATAAAGTTCAAACTTTAGCTGTTTGGCACGGTTTATTTGAAACAATTTTGTTTCCATTTTATACTAACTTGTAGTTATTATCACGCTTAGAAAATTTACCACACAAATGCTTGCATCTAGACCTACGTTTGGATCAAGTTTCGTGGAATTCTTAGAACGTTCAAAATTTAGCTATTTGGCACGGTTTTATTAAAACAAGTTTGTTTGCCTTTTCTACTAATTCATACTTATTATTACGCGTAGCAAATTTACCACACATTGCATGGGTCTAGACCTACATTTTGGTCAAGTTTCGTGGAATTCTGAGAACGTTCAAAATTTAGCCGTTTTGCACGGTTTTATTAAAGCAAGTTTATTTCCCTTTTATACTAAATTTTAGTTATTATTACACTTAGCAAATTTAGCACACAAATTCATTGGTCTATACCTAAATTTGGGTCAAATTTCGTGAAATTCTAAGAACATTAAAAATTTACTAAACAAATGCATGGATCTAGACCTACGTTTGGGTCAAGTTTAATGAAATTCTGACAACCTTTAAAATTTAGCTATTCTGTATGGTTTATTAAAAAAAACTTATTCTCCTTTTATACTAACTTGTAGTTATTATTACGCTTAGCAAATTTACCACAAAAATGCATAGGCCAAGACCTATGTTTGGCTCAAGTTTTGGGAAATTCTTAGAACGTCCAATATATAGCTGTTTTGTATACTTTTATTACAGCAAATTTGTTTACCTTTAATACTGACTTGTAGCTATTATTACGCTAAGCAAATTTATAATACAAATGCATGGGTCTAGATCTACGTTTGGGTCAAGTTTCGTGGAATTCTGGGAACGTTCAAAATTTAGCAGTTTTTCACGGTTTTAATAAAACAAGTTTGTTTCCGTTTTATACTAACTTTACTTATTATTACGCTTAGCAAATTTACCACACAAATGCATGGGTCTAGCCCTACATTTGGTTAAACTTTCACGGAATTCTGAGAACGATCAATATTTACTACACAAACGCATGGGACTAGACCTACGTTTGGGTCAAATTTCGTGGAATTCTAAGAACATTCAAAATTTATCTGTTTGGCACGATTTATTATAGTAAGTTAGTTAACCTTTTATACTAACTTACAACTATTATTACGCTTAGCAAATTTACCACACAATTGCATGGGTCTAGTCCTACTTTTGGGTCAAGTTTTCTGTAATTCTATGAACGTTCAAAATTTAGCAGTTGTGCACGGTTTTACTAAAATAAATTTGTTTCCTTTTTATACTAACTTTACTTATTATTAAGCTTAGCAAATTTACCACACAAATGAATGGGTCTAGACCAACGTTTGGGTCAAATTTCGTGGAATTCAGAGAAACTTCAAAATTTAGCTGTTTTGCACGGTTTATTAAAGTAAGTTAGTTTCCCTTTTCTACTAATTTGTAGTTATTATTACGCTTAGCAAATTTTCCACACAAATGCATGGGTCTAGACCTATGTTTGGGTCAAATTTCGTGAAATTCTGAGAACATTCAAAATTTAGCTGTTTTGCACGGTTTTATTAGAACAAGTTTGTCTCCCTTTTATACTAATTTGTAGATATTATTACGCTTAGAAAATTTACCACAAAATTGCATGTGTCTACACCTACGTTTGGGTCAAATTTCATGGAATTCTGAGAATGTTCATAATTTAGCTGTTTGACACGGTTTATTAAAACAAGTATGTTTCCCTTTTCTACTAATTTGTAGTTATTATTACGCTTAGCAAATTTTCCACACCAATGCATGGGTCTAGACCTACGTTTGGGTCAAGTTTCGTGTAATTTGAGAACGTTCAAAATTTAGCTGTTTGGCACGATTTTATTTAAATAAGATTGTTTCCCTTTTATACTAACTTGTAGCTATTATTACATTTAGAAAATTTACCACAAAAATGCAAGCGTCGAGACGTACTTTGGGTCGCGCTTCGTGGAATTTTTAAAACGTTCAAAATTTAGTTGTTTTGCACGGTCTTACTAAAGCAAGTTTGTTTCCATTTTATACTAACTTATGATTATTATTACACTTAGTTAATTTACCTCACAAATGCGTGCGTCTAGACCTACGTTTGAGTCAAGTTTAGTGAAATTCTGAGAACATTCAAAATTTAGCTATTTTGTATGATTTTATTAAAGTAAGTTTATTTCGTTTTTGTACTACTTGTAGTTATTATTAAATTTACCTCACAAATGCATGGAACTAGACCTACGTTTGGGTCTAGTTTAGTGGAATTGTAATAAAGTTCAAACTTTAGCTGTTTGGCACGGTTTATTTGAAACAATTTTGTTTCCATTTTATACTAACTTGTAGTTATTATCACGCTTAGAAAATTTACCACACAAATGCTTGCATCTAGACCTACGTTTGGATCAAGTTTCGTGGAATTCTTAGAATGTTCAAAATTTAGCTATTTGGCACGGTTTATTAAAACAAGTTTCTTTGCCTTTTCTACTAATTCATACTTATTATTACGCGTAGCAAATTTACCACACATTGCATGGGTCTAGACCTACTATTTGGTCAAGTTTCGTGGAATTCTGAGAACGTTCAATATTTAGCCGTTTTGCACGGTTTTATTAAAGCAAGTTTATTTACCTTTTATACTAAATTTTAGTTATTATTACACTTAGCACATTTAGCACACAAATTCATTGGTCTATACCTAAATTTGGGTCAAATTTCGTGAAATTCTAAGAACATTAAAAATTTACTAAACAAATGCATGGATCTAGACCTACGTTTGGGTCAAGTTTAATGAAATTCTGACAACCTTCAAAATTTAGCTATTTTGTATGGTTTATTATAGCAAATTTATTCTCCTTTTATACTAACTTGTAGTTATTATTACGCTTAGCAAATTTACAACAAAAATGCATGGGCCAAGACCTAAGTTTGGCTCAAGTTTTGGGAAATTCTTAGAACGTCCAATATATAGCTGTTTTGTATACTTTTATTACAGCAAATTTGTTTATCTTTAATACTAACTTGTAGCTATTATTACGCTTATCAAATTTACAATACAAATGCATGGGTCTAGACCTACGTTTCGGTCAAGTTTCGTGGAATTCTGAGAACGTTCAAAATTTAGCAGTTTTTTACGGTTTTAATAAAATAAGTTTGTTTCCGTTTTATACTAACTTTACTTATTATTACGCTTAGCAAATTTATCACACAAATGCATGGGTCTAGCCCTACATTTGGTTCATCTTTTGCGGAATTCTGAGAACGATCAATATTTACTACACAAACGCATGGGACAAGACCTATGTTTGGGTCAAATTTCCTGGAATTCTAAGAACATTCAAAATTTATCTGTTTGGCACGATTTATTAAAGTAAGTTAGTTTACCTTTTATACTAACTTACAACTACTATTACGCTTAGCAAATTTACCACACAATTGCATGGGTCTAGTCCTACTTGTGGGTCATGTTTTGTGGAATTCTATGAACGTTCAAAATTTAGCAGTTGTGCACGGTTTTATTAAAACAAATTTATTTCCCTTTTATACTACCTTTATTATTATTAAGCTTAGCAAATTTACCACACAAATGAATGGATCTAGACCAACGTTTGGGTCAAATTTCGTGGAATTCAGAGAAACTTCAAAATTTAGCTGTTTTGCACGGTTTATTAAAGTAAGTTAGTTTCCCTTTTCTACTAATTTGTAGTTATTATTACGCTTAGCAAATTTTCCACACAAATGCATGGGTCTAGACCTACGTTTGGGTCAAATTTCGTGAAATTCTGAGAACATTCAAAATTTAGCTGTTTTGCACGGTTTTATTAGAACAAGTTTGTCTCCCTTTTATACTAATTTGTAGATATTATTACGCTTAGAAAATTTACCACAAAATTGCATGTGTCTACACCTACGTTTGGGTCAAATTTCATGGAATTCTGAGAACGTTCATAATTTAGCTGTTTGACACGGTTTATTAAAACAAGTATGTTTCCCTTTTCTACTAATTTGTAGTTATTATTACGCTTAGCAAATTTTCCACACCAATGCATGGATCTAGACCTACGTTTGGGTCAAGTTTCGTGTAATTTTGAGAACGTTCAAAATTTAGCTGTTTGGCACGATTTTATTTAAATAAGATTGTTTCCCTTTTATACTAACTTGTAGCTATTATTACGTTTAGAAAATTTACCACAAAAATGCAAGCGTCGAGACGTACTTTTGGGTCGCGCTTCGTGGAATTTTGAAAACGTTCAAAATTTAGTTGTTTTGCACGGTCTTACTAAAGCAAGTTTGTTTCCATTTTATACTAACTTATGATTATTATTACACTTAGTTAATTTACCTCACAAATGTGTGCGTCTAGACCTACGTTTGGTCAAGTTTAGTGAAATTCTGAGAACATTCAAAATTTAGCTATTTTGTATGATTTTATTAAAGCAAGTTTATTTCGTTTTTGTACTACTTGTAGTTATTATTAAATTTACCTCACAAATGCATGGGACTAGACCTACGTTTGGGTCTAGTTTAGTGGAATTGTAATAAAGTTCAAACTTTAGCTGTTTGGCACGGTTTATTTGAAACAATTTTGTTTCCATTTTATACTAACTTGTAGTTATTATCACGCTTAGAAAATTTACCACACAAATGCTTGCATCTAGACCTACGTTTGGATCAAGTTTCGTGGAATTCTTAGAACGTTCAAAATTTAGCTATTTGGCACGGTTTTATTAAAACAAGTTTGTTTGCCTTTTCTACTAATTCATACTTATTATTACGCGTAGCAAATTTACCACACATTGCATGGGTCTAGACCTACATTTTGGTCAAGTTTCGTGGAATTCTGAGAACGTTCAAAATTTAGCCGTTTTGCACGGTTTTATTAAAGCAAGTTTATTTCCCTTTTATACTAAATTTTAGTTATTATTACACTTAGCAAATTTAGCACACAAATTCATTGGTCTATACCTAAATTTGGGTCAAATTTCGTGAAATTCTAAGAACATTAAAAATTTACTAAACAAATGCATGGATCTAGACCTACGTTTGGGTCAAGTTTAATGAAATTCTGACAACCTTTAAAATTTAGCTATTCTGTATGGTTTATTAAACAAAATTTATTCTCCTTTTATACTAACTTGTAGTTATTATTACGCTTAGCAAATTTACCACAAAAATGCATGGGCCAAGACCTATGTTTGGCTCAAGTTTTGGGAAATTCTTAGAACGTCCAATATATAGCTGTTTTGTATACTTTTATTACAGCAAATTTGTTTACCTTTAATACTGACTTGTAGCTATTATTACGCTAAGCAAATTTATAATACAAATGCATGGGTCTAGAACTACGTTTGGGTCAAGTTTCGTGGAATTCTGAGAACGTTCAAAATTTAGCAGTTTTTCACGGTTTTAATAAAACAAGTTTGTTTCCGTTTTATACTAACTTTACTTATTATTACGCTTAGCAAATTTACCACACAAATGCATGGGTCTAGCCCTACATTTGGTTAAACTTTCGCGGAATTCTGAGAACGATCAATATTTACTACACAAACGCATGGGACTAGACCTACGTTTGGGTCAAATTTCGTGGAATTCTAAGAACATTCAAAATTTATCTGTTTGGCACGATTTATTATAGTAAGTTAGTTAACCTTTTATACTAACTTACAACTATTATTACGCTTAGCAAATTTACCACACAATTGCATGGGTCTAGTCCTACTTTTGGGTCAAGTTTTCTGTAATTCTATGAACGTTCAAAATTTAGCAGTTGTGCACGGTTTTATTAAAACAAATTTGTTTCCTTTTTATACTAACTTTACTTATTATTAAGCTTAGCAAATTTACCACACAAATGAATGGGTCTAGACCAACGTTTGGGTCAAATTTCGTGGAATTCAGAGAAACTTCAAAATTTAGTTGTTTTGCACGGTTTATTAGAGTAAGTTAGTTTCCCTTTTCTACTAATTTGTAGTTATTATTACGCTTAGCAAATTTTCCACACAAATGCATGGGTCTAGACCTACGTTTGGGTCAAATTTCGTGAAATTCTGAGAACATTCAAAATTTAGCTGTTTTGCACGGTTTTATTAGAACAAGTTTGTCTCCCTTTTATACTAATTTGTAGATATTATTACGCTTAGAAAATTTACCACAAAATTGCATGTGTCTACACCTACGTTTGGGTCAAATTTCATGGAATTCTGAGAACGTTCATAATTTAGCTGTTTGACACGGTTTATTAAAACAAGTATGTTTCCCTTTTCTACTAATTTGTAGTTATTATTACGCTTAGCAAATTTTCCACACCAATGCATGGGTCTAGACCTACGTTTGGGTCAAGTTTCGTGTAATTTTGAGAACGTTCAAAATTTAGCTGTTTGGCACGATTTTATTTAAATAAGATTGTTTCCCTTTTATACTAACTTGTAGCTATTATTACATTTAGAAAATTTACCACAAAAATGCAAGCGTCGAGACGTACTTTGGGTCGCGCTTCGTGGAATTTTTAAAACGTTCAAAATTTAGTTGTTTTGCACGGTCTTACTAAAGCAAGTTTGTTTCCATTTTATACTAACTTATGATTATTATTACACTTAGTTAATTTACCTCACAAATGTGTGCGTCTAGACCTACGTTTGAGTCAAGTTTAGTGAAATTCTGAGAACATTCAAAATTTAGCTATTTTGTATGATTTTATTAAAGCAAGTTTATTTCGTTTTTGTACTACTTGTAGTTATTATTAAATTTACCTCACAAATGCATGGGACTAGACCTACGTTTGGGTCTAGTTTAGTGGAATTGTAATAAAGTTCAAACTTTAGCTGTTTGGCACGGTTTATTTGAAACAATTTTGTTTCCATTTTATACTAACTTGTAGTTATTATCACGCTTAGAAAATTTACCACACAAATGCTTGCATCTAGACCTACGTTTGGATCAAGTTTCGTGGAATTCTTAGAATGTTCAAAATTTAGCTATTTGGCACGGTTTATTAAAACAAGTTTCTTTGCCTTTTCTACTAATTCATACTTATTATTACGCGTAGCAAATTTACCACACATTGCATGGGTCTAGACCTACATTTTGGTCAAGTTTCGTGGAATTCTAAGAACGTTCAAAATTTAGCCGTTTTGCACGGTTTTATTAAAGCAAGTTTATTTCCCTTTTATACTAAATTTTAGTTATTATTACACTTAGCAAATTTAGCACACAAATTCATTGGTCTATACCTAAATTTGGGTCAAATTTCGTGAAATTCTAAGAACATTAAAAATTTACTAAACAAATGCATGGATCTAGACCTACGTTTGGGTCAAGTTTAATGAAATTCTGACAACCTTTAAAATTTAGCTATTCTGTATGGTTTATTAAAAAAAATTTATTCTCCTTTTATACTAACTTGTAGTTATTATTACGCTTAGCAAATTTACCACAAAAATGCATAGGCCAAGACCTATGTTTGGCTCAAGTTTTGGGAAATTCTTAGAACGTCTAATATATAGCTGTTTTGTATACTTTTATTACAGCAAATTTGTTTACCTTTAATACTGACTTGTAGCTATTATTACGCTAAGCAAATTTATAATACAAATGCATGGGTCTAGATCTACGTTTGGGTCAAGTTTCGTGGAATTCTGAGAACGTTCAAAATTTAGCAGTTTTTCACGGTTTTAATAAAACAAGTTTGTTTCCGTTTTATACTAACTTTACTTATTATTACGCTTAGCAAATTTACCACGCAAATGCATGGGTCTAGCCCTACATTTGGTTAAACTTTCGCGGAATTCTGAGAACGATCAATATTTACTACACAAACGCATGGGACTAGACCTACGTTTGGGTCAAATTTCGTGGAATTCTAAGAACATTCAAAATTTATCTGTTTGGCACGATTTATTAAAGTAAGTTAGTTTACCTTTTATACTAACTTACAGCTATTATTACGCTTAGCAAATTTACCACACAATTGCATGGGTCTAGTCCTACTTGTGGGTCAAGTTTTGTGGAATTCTATGAACGTTCAAAATTTAGCACTTGTGCACGGTTTTATTAAAACAAATTTATTTCCCATTTATACTACCTTTACTTATTATTAAGCTTAGCAAACTTACCACACAAATGCATGGGTGTAGACCAACGTTTGGGTCAAATTTCTTGGAATTCTGAGAAACTTCAAAATTTAGCTGTTTTGCACGGTTTTATTAGAACAAGTTTGTCTCCCTTTTATACTAATTTGTAGATATTATTACGCTTAGAAAATTTACCACAAAAATGCATGTGTCTACACCTACGTTTGGGTCAAATTTCATGGAATTCTGAGAACGTTCGTAATTTAGTTGTTTGACACGGTTTATTAAAACAAGTATGTTTCCCTTTTCTACTAATTTGTAGTTATTATTACGCTTAGCAAATTTTCCACACCAATGCATGGGTCTAGACCTACGTTTGGGTCAAGTTTCGTGGAATTTTGAGAACGTTCAAAATTTAGCTGTTTGGCACGATTTTATTTAAATAAGTTTGTTTCCCTTTTATACTAACTTGTAGCTATTATTACGTTTAGAAAATTTACCACAAAAATGCAAGCGTCGAGACGTACTTTGGGTCGCGCTTCGTGGAATTTTGAAAACGTTCAAAATTTAGTTGTTTTGCACGGTCTTACTAAAGCAAGTTTGTTTCCATTTTATACTAACTTATAATTATTATTACACTTAGTTAATTTACCTCACAAATGCGTGCGTCTAGACCTACGTTTGGGTCAAGTTAAGTGAAATTCTGAGAACATTCAAAATTTAGCTATTTTGTATGATTTTATTAAAGCAAGTTTATTTCGTTTTTGTACTACTTGTAGTTGTTATTACGCTTATTAAATTTACCTCACAAATGCATGGGACTAGACCTACGTTTGGGTCTAGTTTAGTGGAATTGTAATAAAGTTCAAACTTTAGCTGTTTGGCACGGTTTATTTGAAACAATTTTGTTTCCATTTTATACTAACTTGTAGTTATTATCACGCTTAGAAAATTTACCACACAAATGCTTGCATCTAGACCTACGTTTGGATCAAGTTTCGTGGAATTCTTAGAACGTTCAAAATTTAGCTATTTGGCACGGTTTTATTAAAACAAATTCGTTTTCCTTTTCTACTAATTCATAGTTATTATTACGCGTAGCAAATTTACCACACATTGCATGGGTCTAGACCTACATTTTGGTCAAGTTTCGTGAAATTCTGAGAACGTTCAAAATTTAGCCGTTTTGCACGGTTTTATTAAAGCAAGTTTATTTCCCTTTTATACTAAATTTTAGTTATTATTACACTTAGCAAATTTAGCACACAAACTCATTGGTCTATACCTAAATTTGGGTCAAATTTCGTGAAATTCTAAGAACATTAAAAATTTACTAAACAAATGCATGGATCTAGACCTACGTTTGGGTCATGTTTAATGAAATTCTAACAACCTTTAAAATTTAGCTATTCTGTATGGTTTATTAAAGAAAATTTATTCTCCTTTTATACTAACTTGTAGTTATTATTACACTTAGCAAATTTACCACAAAAATGCATGGGCCAAGACCTACGTTTGGCTCAAGTTTTGGGAAATTCTTAGAACGTTCAATATATAGCTGTTTTGTATACTTTTATTATAGCAAATTTGTTTACCTTTAATACTGACTTGTAGCTATTATTACGCTAAGCAAATTTACAATACAAATGCATGGGTCTAGACCTACGTTTGGGTCAAGTTTCGTGGAATTCTGAGAACGTTCAAAATTTATCAGTTTTTCACGGTTTTAATAAAACAAGTTTGTTTCCGTTTTATACTAACTTTACTTATTATTACGCTTAGCAAATTTACCACACAAATGCATGGGTCTAGCCCTACATTTGGTTAAACTTTCGCGGAATTCTGAGAACGATCAATATTTACTACACAAACGCATGGGACTAGACCTACGTTTGGGTCAAATTTCGTGTAATTCTAAGAACATTCAAAATTTATATGTTTGGCACGATTTATTAAAGTAAGTTAGTTTACCTTTTATACTAACTTACAACTATTATTACGCTTAGCAAATTTACCACATAATTGCATGGGTCTAGTCCAACTTTTGGGTCAAGTTTTGTGGAATTCTATGAACGTTCAAAATTTAGCAGTTGTGCACGGTTTTATTAAAACAAATTTGTTTCCCTTTTACACTAACTTTACTTATTATTAAGCTTAGCAAATTTACCACACAAATGCATGCGTCTAGACCTACGTTTGGGTCAAATTTCATGGAATTCATAGAAAATTCAAAATTTAGCTGTTTTCCACGGTTTATTAAAGTAAGTTAGTTTTTCTTTTCGACTAATTTTTAGTTATTATTACGCTTAGCAAATTTTCCACACAAATGCATGGGTCTAGACCTACGTTTGGGTCAAGTTTCATGGAATTTTGAGAACGTTCAAAATTTAGCTGTTTGGCACGATTTTATTTAAATAAGTTTGTTTCCCTTTTATAGTAACTTGTAGCTATTATTATGTTTAGAAAATTTACCACAAAAATGCAAGCGTCGAGACCTACTTTGGGTCGCGCTTCGTGGAATTCTGAAAAACGTTCAAAATTTAGTTGTTTTGCACGGTCTTACTAAAGCAAGTTTGTTTCTATATACTAACTTATGGTTATTATTACACTTAGTTAATTTACCTCACAAATGCGTGCGTCTAGACCTATGTTTGGATCAAGTTTAGTGAAAATTCTGAAAACGTTCAAAATTTAGCTATTTTGCACGATTTTATTAAAGCATGTTTGTTTCGTTTTTGTACTAACTTGTAGTTATTATTATGCTTAGTAAATTTACCTCAAAAATGCATGGGACTAGACCTATGTTTGGGTCAAGTTTAGTGGAATTCTGATAAAGTTCAAACCTTAGCTGTTTGGCACGGTTTATTTGAAACAATTTTGTTTCCATTTTATAGTAACTTGTAGTTATTATCACACTTAAAAAATTTACCACACAAATGCTTGCATCTAGACCTACGTTTGGATCAAGTTTCGTGGAATTTTGGGAAGGTTCAAAATTTAGCTGTTTGGCACGGTTTTATTGAAACAAGTTTGTTTGCCTTTTCTACTAATTCATAGTTATTAGTACGCGTAGCAAATTTACCACACATTGCATGGGCCTAGACCTACATTTTGGTCAAGTTTCGTGCAATTCTGAGAACGTTCAAAATTTAGTCGTTTTGCACGGTTTTATTAAAGCAAGTTTATTTCTCTTTTATACTAAATTTTAGTTATTATTACACTAAACAAATTTAGCACACAAATTCATTGGTCTAGACCTACATTTGGGTCAAGTTTCATGAAATTCTAAGAACATTAAAAATTTGCTGAACAAATGGATGGGTCTAGACCTACGTTTGGGTCAAGTTTAATGAAATTCTGACAACCTTCAAAATTTAGCTATTTTGTACGGTTTATTAAAGCAAATTTATTTTCCATTTATACTAACTTGTAGCTATTATTACGCATAGCAAATTTACCACACAAATGAATGGGCCAAGACCTACGTTTGGCTCAAGTTTTGGGAAATTCTTAGAACGACCAATATATAGCTGTTTTGTATAGTTTTATTAAAGCAAATTTGTTTACTTTTTATACTAACTTGTAGCTATTATTGCGCTTAGCAAATTTACAACACAAATGCATGGGTCTAGACCTACAGTTGGGTCAAGTTTCGTGGAATTCTGAGAACGTTCAAACTTTAGCTATTTTACACGGTTATATTACATCAAATTTGTTTCCCTTTTATACTTACTTGTAGTGATTATTATGCTTAGCAAATTTACCACACAAATGCATGGGTCTAGACCTACATTTGGGTCATGTATCGTGGAATTCTGACAACGTTCAAAATTTAGTTGTTCGGCACGGATTTATTAAAGCCAGTTAGTTTCCCTTTTATACTAACTTGTAGCACGTATAGCAAATTTACAACCCAAATGAAAGGGTCTTGTCCTACGTTTGTGTCAAGTTTCGTGAAATTCGGATTACGTTCAAAATTTACCTATTTTGCCTGGTTTTATTAAAGCAAGTTTGTATCTCTTTTATACTAACTTGTATTTATTACTACGCGTAAAAAATTTACAACATAAATGCATGGGTCTAGAACTACGTTTGTGTCAAGTTTCTTGAATTTCTGAGAAAGTTCAAAATTTAGCTGTTTTACACGATTTTATTAAAACAAGTTTTTTCCCTTTATATACTAACTTGTAGTTATTATTACGCTTAGCAAATTTACCACACAAATGCATGGGTCTAGACCTACATTTGGGTCAAGTTTCGTGGAAATCTGAGAATACTCAAAATTTAGTTGTTTTGCACGGTTTTATTTAGGCAAGATTGTTCTCTTTTATACTAGCATGTAGTTATTATAACGGTTTTGCATGATTTTATTTAGGCAAGATTGTTTCTCTTTTATACTAGCATGTAGTTATTATTACGCTTAGCAAATTTACCACACAAATGCATGGGTCTAGACCTACGTTTGGGTCAAGTTTCGTGGAATTATGAGAAACGCTCAAAATTTAGTTGTTTTGCACGGTTTTATTAAGGCAAGACTGTTTCCCTTTTATACTAGCATGTTATTATTATTACGCTTAGCAAATTTACCATACAAATGCATGGGTCTAAACCTACGTTTGGGTCAAGTTTCGTGGAATTCTGATAACGTTCAAAATTTTAGCTGTTCTGCAGAGTTTACTAAAGCAAAGTTTGTATCCCTTTTATATTAACTTGTAGTTATTATTACGCTTAGCAAATTTACCTCATAAATGCATGGGTCTAAACCTACGTTTGGATTAAGTTTCATGGAATTCTGAGAACGTTCAAAATTTAGTTGTTTTGCACGATTTTGTCAAGGCAAGATTGTTTCTCTTTTATACTAACTTGTAGTTATTATTACGCTTAGCAAAATTAACACTCAAATGCATGCGTTTAGAACCTACGTTTGGGTCAAGTTTCGTGGAATTCTGAGAACGTTCAAAATTTAGTTGTTTGTCACGGTATATTAAAAAAAAGTATGTTTCCCTTTTCCAGTAATTTGTAGTTATTATTACGCTTAGCAAATTTTCTATAAAAATGCATTGGTCCAGACCTATGTTTGGGTCAAGTTTCGTGGAATTTTGAGAACGTTCAAACTTTTGTTGTTTTGCACTGTTTTATTAAAGCAAATTTATTCACCATTTATACTAACTTGGAGCTATCATTGCGCGTAGCAAACCTACCACAGAAATGCATGGGTCTAGACCTACGTTTGGGTCAAGTTTCGTGGAATTCTGAGAACGTTGAAAATTTTAGCTGTTTGGTACTGTTTTATTTAAACAAGTTTGTTTTCCCTTTCTACTAATTTGTGGTTATTATTACACATAGCAAATTTACCACACAAATGCATGGGTTTAGAACTACGTTTGGGTCAAGTTTTGTGGAATTCTGAAAACGTTCAAAATTTAGCTGTTTTGCACGGTTTAATTAAAAGAAGTTTGTTTTCATTTTATACTAACTTGTAGTTATTATTACCCTTAGCAAATTTACCACACAAATGTATGCGTCTAGACCTATAGTTGGGTCAAGTTTCATGAAATTCTGAGAACCTTCAAAATTTAGCTGTTTTACACGGTTTTATTAAAATAAGTTTGTTTCCCTTATATACCAACTTGTAGTTATTATTATGCTTAGCAAATTACCACATAAATGCATGGGTTTAGAGATATGTTTGGGTCAAGTTTCGGGAATTCTTAAAACGTTCAAAATTTAGTTGTTTTGCACGGTTTTATTAAGTCAAGATTGTTTCTCTTTTATACTAACTTGTAGTTATTATTACGCTTAGTAAATTTAACATACAAATGCATGCGTTTAGACCTACGTTTGGGTCAAGTTTCGTGAAATTCTGAGAATGTTCAAAATTTAGTTGTTTTACATGGTTTTATTAATGCAAGATTATTCCCTTTTATATTAGCATGTAGTTACTATTACGCTTAGCAAATTTACCCCATAAATGCATGGGTCTAAACCTACGTTTGGGTCAAGTTTCGTGCAATTCTGATAACGTTCAAAATTTTAGCTGTTTTCCACAGTTTATTAAAGCAAGTTTGTATCCCTTTTTTACTAACTTATATTTATTATTATGCTTAGCAGATTTACCACATAAATGAATGGATCTAGAACTACGTTTGTGTCAAGCTTTGTGGAATTCTGAGAATGTTCGAAATTTAGCTATTTTGCACGGTTTTATTAAAAAAGTTTGTTTTCCTTTTATACTAACTTGTAGTAATTATTACACTTAGCAAATATACCTCACAAATGTATTGGTCTAGACCTATGTTTGGGTTAAGTTTCGTGGAATTCTGAAAATATTAAAAATTTAGTTGTTTTGCATGGTTTTATTAATGCAAGATTGTTTCCCTTTTATACTAGCATGTTGTTATTATTACGCTTAGCAAGTTTACCACACAAATGCATGGGACTAAACCTACGTTTGGGTCAAGTTTCGTGGAATTCGGATAACGTTCAAAATTTTAGGTGTTCTGCACAGTTTATTAAAGCAAGTTTGTATCCCTTTTATACAACTTATATTTATTATTACGCTTAGCAGATATACCACATAAATGCCTGGATCTAGAACTACGTTTGTGTCAAGCTTCGTGGAATTCTGAGAACGTTCAAAATTTATCTATTTTGCACGATTTTATTGAAACAAGTTTGTTTTCCTTATATACCAACTTTCAGTTATTATTACGCTTAGAAAATTTACAACACAAACGCAGGGGTTTAGAGATATGTTTGGGTCAAGTTTCGGGAATTCTTAAACCGTTCAAAAAATTTAGTTGTTTTGCACGGTTTTATAAAGTCAAGATTGTTTCTCTTTCATACTAAATTGTAGTTATTATTACAGTTAGTAAATTTAACATACAAATGCATGCTTTTAGACCAACGTTTGGGTCAAGTTTCGTGAAATTCTGAGAACGTTCAAAATTTAGTTATTTTACATGGTTTTATTAATGCAAGTTTGTTACCTTTTATACTAACTTGTAGTCATTATTATGCTTAGAAAAGTTTCCACACAAATGCAAGGGCCTATACCTACGTTTGTGTCAAGTTTCGTGCAATTCTGAGAACGTTCAAAATTTAACTATTTTGCACTGTTAGTATTACATTTAGCAAAATTACCACGCAAATGAATGGGTCAAGATGTACGTTTGGGTCACGTTTTGTGGAATTCAGAGAACGTTTAAAATTTAGCTGTTTTGCACGGTTTTATTAAAACAAGTTTGTTTCCATTTTATATTGTTATTATTATTACTCTTAGCAAATTTACCACACAAATGCATTGGTCTAGACCTATGTTTGGGTCAAGTTTTGTGGAATTTGGAGAACATTCAAAATTTAGTTGTTTTACACGGTTTATTAAAATAAGTTTGTTTACCTTATATACTAACTTGCAGTTATTATTACGCTTAGGAAATTTACCATACAAATGCATGGGTCTGAACCTACGTTTGGGTTAAGTTTCATGGAATTCTGAGAATGCTCAAATTTAGTTGTTTTGCTCGATTTATTAAGGTAAGATTGTTTCTCTTTTGTACTCACTTGTAGTTATTATTATGCTTAGCAAATTTACAACACAAATGCATGGGTCTAGACCTACGTTTGGGTCAAGTTTCGTGTAATTCTGAGAGCGTTAGAAATTTAACTATTTTGCACTATTTTATTATAGAGTTTGTCTTTTCCTTTTATACTAACTCGTAGTTATTATTACGTTTAGCAAATTTACCACACAAATGCATGGATTGAGACCTACGTTTGGGTCAAGTTTCGTGGAATTCGGAGAACGTTTAAAATTTAGCTGTTCTACACGATTTTATTAAATCAAGTTTGTTTTCCTTATATACTAATTTGTAGTTATTATTACGCTTAACAAATATACCATACAAATGCATAGGTCTAGACCTACGTTTCCGTTTCGTGGAATTATGAGAACGTTCAAATTTTAGCTGCTTCACACGGTTTTATTAAAACAAGTTTGTTTGCCTTGTCTCCGAACTTGTAGTTATTATTACACTTAGTAAGTTTACCATACAAATGCATGGGTCTAGACCAACGTTTGGGTCAACTTTCATTGAATTCTGAGATCGTTCAAAATTTAGCTGTTTTGGCACGGTTTTATTAATGCAAGTTTATTTTCCTTTTATACTAACTTGTATTTATGATTACGCTTAGCAAATTTAACCCAAAAATGCATGGATCTAAACCTACGTTTCGGTTAAGTTTTGTGGAATTCTAAGAACATTCAAAATTTAACTGTTTTGCACGGTTTTATGAAAACAAGTTTGTTTTCCTTTTATAATAACTTGTGGTTATTATTACGCTTAGCAAATTTTACACACAAATGCATGGGTCTATACCTACGCTTGGGTCAACTTTCGTGGAATTCTGAGAACATTCAAAATTTGACTATTTTGCACGGTTTATTATAGCAAGTTTGTTTTCCTTTTATACTAACTTGTAGTTATTATTACACTTAGAAAATTTACCACACAAATGCATTGGTTTAGACCTGCGTTTGGGTCAAGTTTCGTGGAATTCGCAAAACATTCAAAATTTAGTTGTTTTGCACGGTTTTATTAAAACAAGTTTGTTTTCCTTATATACTATCTTGTACTTATTATTAAGCTTAGCAAATTTATCATACAAATACGTGGGTCTAGCCCTATGTTTTGGTCAAGTTTCTTGAAATTATAAGAAAATTCAAAATTTAGCTATTATGCAAGATTTTAGGCAAAATTGCAAAATTGGTCCCGTAAGTATGGGGGGGTGGCAGAATTGGGACCGTAAGTACAGGATTGGCAATTTTAGTCCTGTAAGTATTGAT
This sequence comes from Sesamum indicum, assembly GCF_026168435.1. NCBI lineage: Eukaryota > Viridiplantae > Streptophyta > Magnoliopsida > Lamiales > Pedaliaceae > Sesamum > Sesamum indicum. The sequence goes on along the minus strand of NC_142664.1, from coordinate 16,578,615 downwards.
TTTTTGGCAATTTTGGTCATTCCGACCAAAATTGCCCAAAAACGCGGCGGAGAGATTTGGGGCTTAGGGTTCCGACGTCCACATGCGCAACTTAAACATGTAGGAGCTTGCGTGACGAATGACATGGCTTTAGGCGGGAGAAAGAGCTCCTATTCCCACTTTTTTCACTGTATGTAAGATCTCTCTCTCTCTTTCTCATTTTTGCTGCTGCAAATGAAGTTGCAGGTGAAAAAAAACAGCAAAAATGTCTTCTTTATCATTCTTGCATACATACCTGAAGCATGTCGATCATGCTGTTGACCCACATCTAGAGCGGATAAAGAATGAGGCCATTGGAGATGACAGCGATGAGGAGGTGATGCTCCTATTTTGCTCAGCAATGAGAAAAACAGCAGTTGATTTGGTTGGAGGTTCTTGAGAGATTGTCCACTGCAGATAAGGAGCGATTGGGCTTTCTGTTCAGCACTTAGTGGAGAGCTATCAACATGTTTTCTTTCGGTGCCCCTTCTCTAGGCACTACTTGAGATTCGCTTCACTTGGCCCCATCAGTTACTAGTGGGGATTCTAGAAGATGGCATGGAAAGCACCTGCTCAGTGCCTGCTATATAACACAAAAGACCGAAGGCTTAGTGCCAAATTATCCCCTAAACTCCTAAGTCGTACCTGATCAACAATGCTGCTAACCAAACAATCCGGTGAACTCCTAATGCCTTGGAATCTACACTTGTTTCCTCAATCCAAATATGGTACATCATGAAGACAGGGATGAAAGCACCAGGATTGAAGAAGAAAGCTGAAGGAAGAAGGTGATGAACAGAGCCTGGAAGTCTAGTCTCTGTCGAAGAAAGTTGCTATTTCACAGAGGAAAGTTGTCGTTTTACAACTTGCACTAACACTTTTATTAGCAAGGAGCAATCGTGTTTCTCCTAACACAATTCTTGTAGAAGTGAGATTTTATTAGTTGATTAGCAGCTAGTCGTTGGGTTTGTTAGTAACTACCTTCAAATATAATCACTATACTTCTTCCCTATTTTTATCTGAGAGATACTGAAATGGAACTCAATTTCTTGATCTTATTTTCTTGCTTCTCGACACACCAAAGACATTTTTGCTGTTTTTCTTCACCTGCAACTTCATTTGCAGCAGCAAAAATGAGAGAGAGAGAGAGAGAGCTCTTACATACGGTGAAAAAAGCGGAAAGATGAGCTCTTTTTCCCACCTAATGCAACGTCATTGGCCACGCAAGCTCTTACGTGTTTAAGTTGCGCACGTGGACGTCGGAACCCAAAGCCCCAAATTTCTCCGCCGCGTTTTTGGGCAATTTTGGTCGGAAGGACCAAAATTGCCAAAAAATCAATACTTACAGTATTAAAATTGCCAGTCCTGTACTTACGGTCCCAATTTTGCCACCGCCCCATACTTACGGGACCAATTTTGCAATTTTTCCCAAGATTTTATTAAAGCAAGTTTGTTTTCCTTTTATACTATCTTGTATTTGTTATTATATTTTGCAAATTTAACCCACAAATGCATGGGTCTAGACCTACGTTTGGGTCAAGTTTCGTGGAATTCTGATAACGTTCAAAATTTAACTGTTTTGCACGTTTTATTAAAACAAGTTTGTCTCCCTATTATACTAACTTGTAGTTATTATTACGATGAGAAAATTTGCCACACAAATGCATGGGTCTAGACCTACGTTTGGGTCACGTTTCGTGGAATTCTTAGAACGTTCAAAATTTAGCTGTTTTACATGGTTTTATTAAAACAAGTTTGTTTCCCTTATATAGTAATTTGTAATTATTCTTACACTTAGCAAATTTACCACATAAATGCATGGGTCTAGAGATACGTTTGGGTCAAGTTTCGGAAATTCTGAGAACTTTCAAAATTTAGTTGTTTTGCACAGTTTTATTAAGGCAAGATTATTTCTCATTTATACTAACTTGTAGTTATAATTACGCTTAGCAAATTTACCATACAAATGCATGGGTGTAGACCTACATTTGGAAGTTTTGTAGAATTATGAGAACATTCAAAATTTAGCTGTTCAGCACGGTTTTAGAAAAATATGTTTGTTTGCCTTTTTTACTTACTTGTAGTTATTATTACGGTTAGCAAATTTACCACACAAATACATGGATCTAGACCTACGTTTGGGTCAAGTTTCGTTGAATTCTGATAACGTTCAAAAATTAACTATTTTGGCACGGTTTTATTAAAGCAAGTTTGTTTCCCTTTTATACTAACTTATAGTTATTACTACGCTTAGCAAATTTTACACACAAATGCAATGGTTTAGACCTACGCTTGGGTCAAGTTTCCTGGAATTCTGAGAACATTCAAAATTTAACTATTTTGCACGGTTTATTATAGCAAGTTTGTTCCCTTTTATACTAACTTGTAGTTATTATTACGTTTAGCAAATTTACCACACAAATGCATGGTTCCAGACCTATATTTACGTCAAGTTTCGTTCAATTTGGAGAATATTCAAAATGTAGTTGTTTTGCACGGTTTTATCAAAACAAGTTTGTTTTCCTTATATACTAATTTGTAGTTATTATTAAGCTTAGAAAACTGTTCAATACAAATACGTGGGTCTAGACTTACGTTGGGGGTCATGTTTCGTGGAATTATTAGAACGTTCAAAATTTAGCTATTTTGCACGGTTTTATTAAACCAAGTTAGTTTCCCTTTTATACTAACTTGTATTTATTATTATGCTTTGCAAATTTAACCCACAAATGCATGGGTCTAGACCTGCGTTTGGGTAAAAGTTTCGTGGAATTATGAGAACGTTCAAAATTTAACTGTTTTGCACGGTTTATTAAAGTAAGTTTGTTTCCCTTTTATACTAACTTATAGTTATTATTACGCTTAGCAAACTTATCATATAAATTCATGGATCTAGAGATACGTTTGTGTTAGGTTTCGGAAATTTGGAGAACGTTCAAAATTTGGTTGTTTTGCACGGTTTTATTAAGGCAAGATTATTTCTGTTTTATACTAACTTGTAGTTATTATTACTCTTAGCAAATATAACATACAAATGCATGCGTTTAGACCTACGTTTGGGTCAAGTTTCGTGGAATTCTGAGAACGTTAAAAATTTAGTTGTTTTACACGTATTTATTAAAGCTAGTTTGTTTTCCTTTTATACGATCTTGTAGTTATTATTATGCTTAGAAAATTTTACACACAAATGCATGGGTCTAGACCAACGTTTGGGTCAAGTTTCGTAGAATTCTGAGAACGTTCAATATTTAACTATTTCGCACTTTTTATTATAGCAAGTTTGTTTTTCTTTTATACGAACTTGTAGTTATTATTACACTTAGCAAATTTACCATATAAATGCATTGGTCTAGACCTACGTTTTGGTCAAGTTTTGTTGAATTATGAGAATGTTCAAAAATTAGCTGTTTTGGCACGATTTTATTAAAGCATGTTTATTTACCTTTTATACTAACTTGTAGTTATTATTACGCTTAGCAAATTTGCCACACTATTGCATGGGTTTAGACCTAAGTTTGGGTCAAATTTCGTGGAATTTTTAGAACGTTCAAAATTTAGCTCTTTTGCACGATTTTATTAAAACAAGTTTGTTTCCTTATATACTAACTTGTAGTTATTATTACGCTTAAAAAATTTTATATGCAAATGCATGGTTCTAGACCTAAGTTTGGGTCAAGTTTCGTGGAATTTTGAGAACGTTCAAAATTTAACTATTTTGCACTTTTTATTATAGCAAGTTTGTTTTCCTTTTATACCAACTTTTAGTTCTTATTACGCTTAGCAAATTTACCACACAAATGCCCCTACGTTGGGGTCAAGTTTCGTGGAATTCGGATAACGTTTAAAATTTTATTGTTATGCACGGTTTTATTAAAATAATTTTGTTTCCCTTATATACTAACTGGTAGTTATTATTAAGCTTAGCAAATTTACCATACAAATGCATGGGTCTAGAACTACGTTTAAGTCAAGTTTCGTGGAATTCTGAGAACGTTCAAAGTTTAACTGTTTTGAACGGTTTTATTAAAACAAGTTTGCTTCCCTTTTATACTAAATTGTTTTTATTAACACGCTTTGCAAATTTCACGCACAAATGCATGCGTCTGGACGTACGTTTGGGTGAAGTTTCGTGGAATTCTGACAACGTTCAAAATTTAACGGTTTTGCCCCGTTTTATTAAAGATAGTATGTTTCCCATTTATACTAAGTTGTAGTTATTATTACGTTTAGATAATTTGCCACACAAATGCATGGGTCTAGACCTACGTTTGGGTCCAGTTTCGTGGAATTCTTAGAACGTTCAAAGTTTAGCTGTATTGCACGGTTTATACTAATTTGTAGTTATTATTACGCTTAGCAAATTTACTACATAAATACATCGGTCTAGAGATACATTTAAGGCAAGTTTCGGAAATTTTGAGAACATTCAAAATTTAGTTATTTTGCACGGTTCTATTAAGGCAAGATTGTTTCTCTTTTACACTAACTTGTAGTTATTATTACGCTTAGCAAGTTTAACATACGAATGCATGCGTTTAGACCTACATTCTGGTCAAGTTTCGTGGAATTCTGAGAACATTAAAAATTTAGTTGTTTTACACGTATTTATTAAAGCAAGTTTGTTTTCTTTTCATACGATCTTGTAGTTATTATTACGCTTAGCAAATTTTTACACACAAATGCATGGGTCTTGACCTACTTTTTGGTCAAGTTTCGTGGAATTCTGAAAACGTTCAAAATTTAACTATTTTACACTTTTTATTATAGCATGTTTGTTTTGCTTTTATACTAACTTCTAGTTATTATTACGTTTAACAAATTTACCACACAAATGCATGGGTCGAGACCTACGTTTGGGTTAAGTTTCATGGAATTCGGAGTACGTTTAAAATTTTAGTTGTTATGCACGGTTTATTCAATCAAGTTTGTTTCCCTTATATACTAACTTGTAGTTATTATTACGCTTAGCAAATTTACCATACAAATGCATTGGTCTAGACCTACGTTTTGGTTAAGTTTCGTTGAATTATGAGAATGTTAAAAAATTAGCTGTTTTGGTACGGTTTTATTAAAACATGTTTGTTTCCCTTTTATACTAACTTGTAGTTATTATTACGCTTAGCAAATTTGCCACAGAACTGCATGGGTCTAGACCTACGTTTGGGTCAAGTTTCATGGAATTCTTAGAACGTTCAAAATTTAGCTCTTTTGCATGGTTTTATTAAAACAAGTTTGTTTCCCTTATATACTAACTTGTACTTATTATTACGTATAACAATTTTGCCACACAAATATGGGTCTAGACCTACATTTGGGTCAAGTTTCGTGGAATTCTTAGAACGTTCAAAATTTAGCTGTTTTGCACGATTTTATTAAAGCAAGTTTGTTTCCCCTATATACTAACTTGTAGTTATTGCTACGCTTAGCAAATTTACCACATAAATACAAGGGTCTAGAGATATGTTTGGGTCAAGTTTCGTGAATTCTGAGAACGTTAAAAATTTAGTTCTTTTGCACGGTTTTATTAAAGTAAGATTGTTTCTCTTTTATACTAACTTGTAGTTATTATTACGCTTAGCAAATTTAACATACAAATGCATGCCTTTAGACCTACGTTTGGGTCAAATTTCATGGAATTCTGAGAACGTTCAAAATTTAACTATTTTGCACTGTTTTATTGTTAGCAACTTTGTTTTCCTTTTATACTAACTTATAGTTATTATTACGTTTAGCAAATTTACTACACAAATGCCCCTATGTTTGGATCAAGTTTCGTGGAATTCGGAGAACGTTTAAAATTTAGCTGTTTTGCATTATTTATTAAAACAAGTTTGTTTCCGTTATCTAGTAACCCGTAGTTATTATTAAGCTTACTAAATTTAGCATACAAATACATGGGTCTAGACCTACGTTTGGGCCAAGTTTAATGAAATTTTGAGAAGGTTCAAAATTTAACTGTTTTGCACAGTTTTATTAAAACAAGTTTGTTTCCCTTTTATACTAAATTGTAGTTATTATTACACTTAGCAAATTTGCCACACAAATACATGGGTTTAGACCTACGTTTGGGTCAAGTTTCGTGGAATTATTAGAACGTTCAAAATTTAGCTGTTTTGCACGATTTTATTAAAACAAGTTTCTTTCCTTTATATACTAACTTGTAGTTATTATTACGTTTAGCAAATTTACCACATAAATGCATGGGTCTTGAGATATGTTTGGGTCAACTGTCGAGAGTTCTGAGAACGTTTAAAATTTAGTTGTTTTGCACGGTTTTATTAAGACAAGATTATTTCCCTTTATACTAACTTGTATTTACTATTACGCTTTGCGAAGCTAACCCAGAAACGCATGGGTTTGGACCTACGTTTGGGTCAAGTTTCATGGAATTCTGAGAACGTTCAAAATTTAGCTATTTTGCACGGTTTTATTAAAGCAAGTTAGTTTCCCATTTATACTAACTTATAGTAATTATTACACTTAACAAATTTTACACACAAATGCATTGGTCTAGACCTACGTTTGGGTCAAGTTTCCTGGATTTCTAAGAACGTTCAAAATTTTACTATTTTGCATGGTTTTATTATAGCAAGTTTGTTTCCCTTTTATACTAACTTGTAGTTATTGTTACGGTTAGCAAATTTACCACATAAATGCATGGATAAAGAGATATGTTTGGGTCAAGTTTCGGAAATTCTGAGAACATACAATATTTAGTTGTTACGCACGATTTTATTAAGGCAAGATTGTTTATCTTTAATACTAACTTGTAGTTATTACTACATTTAGCAAATTTAACATACAAATGCATGCGTTTAGACCTACGTTTGGGTCAAGTTTCGTGGAATTCTAAGAACGTCCAAAATTTAATTGTTTTACACGGTTTATTAAAGCAAGTTTGTTTCCCTTTTATACTAACTTGTAGTTATTATTACGTTTAACAAATTTACCACATAAATGCATGGATCGAGAGATACGTCTCGGTCATGTTTCGATAAATCTGAAAACGTTCAAAATTTAGTGGTTTTGCACAGTCTTATTAAGGCAAGATTGTTTCTCTTTTATACTAACTTGTAGTTATTATTATGCTTAGCAAATTTAACATACAAATGCATGCGTTTACATCTACGTTTGGGTCAAGTTTCGTGGGATTGTGAGAACGTTCAAAATTTAACTATTTTGCACAGTTTTATTATAGCAAGTTTATTTTCCTTTTATACTAACTTATAGCTATTATTACATTTAGCAAATTTACCACCCAATTGCCCTACGTTTGGGTTAAGTTTAGTGAAATTCGTAGAGTGTTTAAAATTTAGCGGTTTTGCACAGTTTTATTAAAACAAGTTAGTTTCCCTTATATACTAACTTGTAATTATTAACCTTAGTAAATTTACCATACAAATACATGGGTCTAGACCTACGTTTGGGTCAAGTTTCGTGGAATTCTGAGAACGTTCAAAATTTAGTTGTTTTGACGGTTTTATTAAAGCATGTTTGTTACCCTTTTATACTAACTTTTATTTATTATTACGCTTTGCAAATTTAACACAGAAATGCATGGGACTGGACCTACGTTTGGGTGAAGTTTCGTGGAATTCTGAGAAGGTTCAAAATTAAACTGTTTTGCACGGTTTTATTAAAGCAAGTTTGTTGCCCTTTTATAGTAACTTGTAGTTACTATTACGCTTAGCCAATTTGCCACACAAATACATGGGTCTAGACCTACGTTTGGGTCATGTTTCATGGAATTCTGAGAACGTTCAAAATTTAGTTGTTTTGCACGATTTTATTGAAACAAGTTTCTTTCCCTTATATACTAACTTATAGTTATTATTACGCTTAGCAAATTTACCACATAAATTCATGGGTCTAGAGATACGTTTGGGTCAAGTGTTGGGAGTTCTGAGAACGTTTAAAATTTCGTTGTTTTGCACGGTTTTATTAAGACAAGATTATTTCCCTTTTATACTAACTTGTATTTATTATTACGCTTTGCAAATTTAATCCAGAAACGCATGGGTCCGGACCTACGTTTTGGTCAAGTTTCATGGAATTCTGAGGGCGTTTAAAATTTAGCTGTTTTGCACGGTTTTATCTAAATAATTTTGTTTTCCTTACATACGAATTTGTAGTTATTATTAAGCTTAGAAAAATGTTCCATACAAATACGTGGGTCTAGACCTACGTTGGGGTCATGTTTCGTGGAATTACTAGAACGTTCAAAATTTAGCTATTTTGCACGATTTTATTAAAGCAAGTTAGTTTCCCTTTTATACTAACTTGTATTTATTATTATGCTTTGTAAATTTAACACACAAATGCATGGATCTAGACCTACGTTTGGGTAAAGTTTCGTGGAATTATGAGAACGTTCAAAATTTAACTGTTTTGTACGGTTTATTAAAGCAAATTTTAGCCACAAATGCATGGGTCTACACCTATGTTTGGGTCAAGTTTCCTGAATTTCTAGGAACGTTCAAAATTTAACTATTCCGCACGATTTTATTATAGCAAGTTTATTTTCCTTTTATACTAACTTGTAGTTATTATTACACTTAGCAAATTTACCACATAAATGCATGGATCTAGAGATACGTTTGGGTTACGTTTCAGAAATTCTGAGAACGTAATATTTATTGTTTCGCACGGTTTTATTAAGGCAAGATTGTTTCTCTTTTATAGTAACTTGTAGTTATTACTACGCTTAGCAAATTTAATATACCAATGCATGCGTTTAGACCTATGTTTGGGTCAAATTTCGTGGTATTCTGAGAATGTTTAAAATTTAGTTGTTTTACACGGTTTTACTAAAGCAAGTTTATTTCTCATTTATACTAACTTGTACTTATTTTTACGTTTAGTAAATTTAACACATAAATGCATGGATCTAGAGATACGTTTGGGTCAAGCTTCGCTAATTCTTAGAACGTTCAAAATCTGGTTGTTTTGCACAGTCTTATTAAGGCAAGATTGTTTCTCTTTTATACTAACTTGTAGTTATTATAATGCTTAGCAAATTTAACATATAAATGCATGCGTTTAAACCTACGTTTGGGTCAAGTTTCGTGGAATTCTGAGATCGTTCAAAATTTAACTATTTTGCACTGTTTTGTTATTGCAAGTTTATTTTCCTTTTATTCTAACTTGTAGTTATTATTACGTTTAGTAAATTTACCACACAAATGCATGGGTCTAGACCTACGTTTGGTTCAAGTTTCGGGGTATTTGGAGAACGTTTAAAATTTAGCTATTTTGCACGATTTTATTAAAACAAGTTTGTTTTCTTTATATACGAACTTGTAGTTATTATTACGCTTAGCAAATTTACCACATAAATGCATGCGTCTAGAGATATGTTTGGCTCCAGTTTCGGAAATTCTGAGAACGTTCAAAATTTTATATGTTTTGCACGGTTTTATTAAGGCAAGATTGTTTCTCTTTTATACTAACTTGTAGTTATTATTACGCTTAGCAAATTTAACATACAAATGCATGCGTTTAGTCCTACGTTTGTGTCAAGTTTCGTGGAATTCTGAATACGTTCAAAATTTAGTTGTTTTACACGGTTTTATTAAAGCAAGTCTGTTTCTCCTTTATACTAACTTGTAGTTATTATTACGCTTACCAAATTTTACACACAAATGCATGGGTCTAGACCTACGTTTGGGTCAAGTTTCGTGGAATTGTAAGAACGTTCAAAATTTAACTGTTTTGCATTATTTTATTATAGCAAGTTTGTTTTACTTTTATACTAACTTGTAGTTATTCTTAGGTTTAGAAAATTTACCATACAAATGCATGGGTCTAGACCTACGTTTGGGTCATGTTTTGTGGAATTGTAAGAGCGTTCAAAATTTAGTTGTTTTGCACGGTTTTATTAAAGCAACTTTGTTTCCCTTTTATACTAACTTGCATTTATTATTAGGTTTTGCAGATTTAACCCACAAAAGCATGGGTCTAGACCTACGTTTGGGTCTAGTTTGTTGAAATTTTTAGAACGTTCAAAATTTAGCTGTTTTGCATGGTTTTATTAAAACAAGTTCCTCTGCTTATATACTACCTTGTAGTTATTATTATCCTTAGCAAATTTACCATATAAATGCATGGGTCTAGAGATAAGTTTGGGTCAACTTTCGGGAATTCTGAGAACGTTCAAAATTTAGTTGTTTCGCATGGTTTTATTAAGGCAAGATTGTTTCTATTTTATACTAACGTCTCGTTATTATTACTCTTAGCAAATTTAACATACAGATGCATGCATTTTGACCTAGGTTTGCGTCAAGTTTCATGAAATTCTGAAAACGTTCAAAATTTAGTAACATGGTTTTATTCAAGCAACTTTGTTTCCCTTTTGTACTAACTTGTAGTTATTAAAATGCTTAGCAAATTTTACACACAAATACATGGGTCTAGGACCTACGTTTGGGCCAACTTTCGTGGAATTCTAAGAACGATGAAAATTTAACTATTTTGCACTATTTTCTTATTGCAAGTTTGTTTTTCTTTTACACTAATTTGTAGTTATTATTATATTTAGCAAATTTACCACACAAATGCATGGGTCTATACCTATGTTTGGGTCAAGTTTCGTTGAATTTTGAGAACGTTCAAAACTTAACTGTTTTTGCACGATTTTATTAAAGCAAGTTTGTTTCCCTTTTATACTAACTTGTATTTATTATTACGCTTAGCAAATTTCACACATAAATGCATGGGCCTAGAGCTACATTTGGATCAAGTTTCGTGGAATTTTGACAACGTTCAAAATTTAGTTGTTTTGCACGGTTTTATTAATACAAGTTTGTTTCCCTTTTATACTAACTTGTAGCTATTATTACGCTTAGCAAATTTAACATACAAATGCATACATTTACACCTATGTTTGGGTCAAGTTTAATGGAATTATGAAAACGTTCAAAATTTAGTTATTTTGCACGGTTTTATTAAAACAAGTTTGTTTTCCTTATATACTAACTTAGTTATTATTATGCTTAGCAAATTTACCATACAAATGCATGGGTCTAGAGCTATGTTTTGTCAAGTTTCGTGGAATTCTGAGAACGTTCAAAATTTAGCTGTTTCGCACGGTTTTGTTAAAGCAAGTTTGACTCCCTTTTATACTAACGTGTAGTTATTATTACGCCTGGCAAATTTTACACACAAATGCATGGGTCTAGACCTACGTTTGGGTCAAGTTTCGTGGAATTCTAAGAACGTTCAAAATTTAACTATTTTGCACGATTTTATTAAAGCAAGTTTGTTTTCCTTTTATAATAACTTATATTTATTAATATGCTTATCAAATTTACCACACAAATGCATGGTCTAGACCTACGCTTGGTTCAAGTTTTGTGAAATTCTTAGAACGTTCAAAATTTAGCTATTTTGTACGGTTTATTTAAACAAGTTTGTTTCCCTTATGTACTAACTTGTAGTTATTATGACGCTTAGCAAATTTACCACTTAAATGCATGGGTCTAAAGATACGTTTGGGTCATGTTTCGGGAATTCTGAGACCGTTCAAAATTTAGTTGTTTTGCACGCTTTTATTAAGGCAAGATTTATTTTTCTTTTATACTAACTTGTAGTTATTATTACACTTAGCAAATTTACCATACAAATGCATGCGTTTACACCTATATTTGTGTCAAGTTTCGTGAAATTCTGAGAACGTTAAAAATTTAGTTGTTTTACACGGTTTTATTAAAGCAAGTTTGTTTTCCTTTTATATGAACTTGTAGTTAATATTACGCGTAGCAAATTTTACACACAAATGCATATGTCTAGACCTACGTTTGGGTAAAATTTCGTGGAATTCTAAGAACGTTCAATATTTAACTATTTTGCACGATTTTATTATAGCAAGTTTGTTTCCCTTTTATACTAACTTATAGTTATTATTACGCTTAGCAAATTTACCACATAAATGCATGGATTTAGAGATACGTTTGGGTCAAGTTTGGGGAATTCTGAGAACGTTCAAAATTTGGTCGTTTTGTACGGTTTTATTAAGGCAAGATTGTTTCTCTTTTATACTAACTTGTAGTTATTATTACGCTTAGCAAATTTAACATACAAATGCATGCGTTTAGACCTATGTTTGGTCAAGTTTCACGGAGTTCTGAGAATGTTCAAAATTTAGTTGTTTTACATGATTTTATTAAAGCAAGTTTGTTTTCCTTTTATACTAACTTGTAGTTATTATTACGCTTAGCAAATTTTACACACAAATGCATGGGTCTAGACCTACGTTTGGGTCAAGTTTCGTGGAATTCTAAAAACGTTAAAAACTTAGCTGTTTTGCACGGTTTTATAAAAGCAAGTTTGTTTTCCTTTTATACTAACTTGTATTTTTTATTACGCTTTGCAAATTTCACCCACAAATACATGGGTTCGGACCTACGTTTGGCTCAAGTTTCGTGGAATTTTGAGAACGTTCAAAATTTAACTGTTTTGCACGGTTTTATTAAAGGAAGTTTGTTTCCCATTTATACTAAGTTGTAGATATTATTAAGTTTAGAAAATTTGCCACACAAATGCATGGCTCTAGACCTACGTTTGGGTTAAGTTTCGTGAAATTCTTAGAACGTTCAAGGTTTAGTTGTATTGCACGGTTTTATAAAAAATAAGTTTGTTTCCCTTATACTAACTTGTAGTTATTATTACGTTTAGCAAATTTTACCACATAAATACATGGGGTTAGAGACACGTTTGGGTCAAGTTCGGGAATTCTGAGAACGTTCAAAATTTAGTTCTTTTGCACGTGGTGTCTATTTTTTGGGCCTCAGTTTAAGGTATTTTAGTGGTTAAGAATTTGGGTTGTAACATGGGTTTTTGGGCTTTTTAACGAGGGAAAATCAGTAGTAGTTGTTGTAGGCATGATTCAGGGTTCAAAAGGATGTGTTTCGTCTTGAAATTTTGAGTGGTTTGGTTATGCCTTAATGGCTTGGATTGGTCGAGTTGGTCATTGGAGGGGCAATCATTGTTCACCGTTGTGTTATTTGTAATGTCGACTATTTCCTTTTTCACTCGAGCTACGAGGCAAGCCTTCCCGCAATCAAATTTTTTGAATCCGCCTTGGCTTCCTACCCTTTCTCATTGTCATTATGCGGGAATATAATTAGACACAAATATTCTATTCATTTTATTTTTTTATAAAAAATGATTGATAATTAATATATCAATAGATTTCAAAGTGTAGATTATTTATAAATACAAAGACAAAAGAGTAACAAATGAAATACACTGAATGTGTAATCAGAACTCATCTACAAACAACAGTCAAAATCCTGCATACAACACAGAAGAGTTATGCAACATCATTGATGAAATCGATCCACATATTAGATAAAAACAGTCTCTTTCACCTCCATCATAAACTGTAAAGATATGAGATCTTTCGTGCAGATGCATTCCTAAATGAGATGACGCGAGCAATCATACTTCACTTGACAATTCAAAAGTATAAGTTATTTTCAATTGCTTTAATGGATACGTCTGAGTTGTTTCTTTTTAGCTTCATTGGCAAGTGAAAGTTCTCTTTACTGAATGATATTGATGTTCGACATATTATGTCCAGAAAAATCTCATCGGAAACCAACATCCACAATTAACATAATAACTCACATAGAATCTTCCACTATACATTGTTCTTTCATATCATATCTCATTGGTGAAATTTCTAACTACATCCTTTGTATTTTATTTACAGTTAAAAAACAAAGTATTAATAGAAAAAGAAACTTTTTATAAATTCCTTGAAAAGACATCTATAAAAGTGTCAAAAAAATATTTATAACCTTAAAGACCACTTTTAATAATAAATGAGAAATAGTTATAAAAGTACAGTATTGCCCAAATAAAGAGGTGAATAATACTAAATATGCTTTATTAACAAAAAAAAAAAAAAAGAAAATCTTATTAGCCTACATATGATAGCGTTGTGACTATAAAATCGTGCATGAACCACAAAAATACTAAGGCTAAAAATTTCATGAATAACAAAACCTACTAAAGAATAAATATTATAATATCACCAATAAAAATTATCAATCTCTTGTATTAGAAGTGCATGTGGCTCACAAAAATACAAATAAAATATAAGCATGCCTAGTTATTGATTATATAAGTGAAAAATATCCACTTACTCACCTCCTCCATGAGGCAGGCACTATCATATTTCATAAACATGTCGAAGGCACATACATTCACAAACTTGTGTAGGTTTTCATTTACGTATCACCTAAAGCTAAGAAAGCAACAACAACAAGATAAATATTCTTATCAATTAAAACTCAGTAATTTATTACTATATTAAACATAAATATCGGGAATGATAACCTAATACTCCTTTTAATAATAAATAAAAGTTTGTCAAAAAACAAAGTGTTAATAGAAAAAGAAGCTTTTATAAGTTCCTTTAAAAGACATCTATAAAAGTGTCAAAAGACATTTATAACCTTATGGACCACTTTTAATAATAAATGAGAAATAGTTATAAAAGTACAGTATTACCCAAATAAAACTTTTGTAGTTCTAACTGAAAAGTCTATTTAGTCATTCCACTTTCTATGTCAATTGAAACATAATAAAAAGGCAAATAATACTAAATATGCTTTATAAAAAAATACCCTATTAACCTACATATGATAATGTTTGATTATAAAATCGTGCATGAACCACAAACATAAAATATTAAGGCTAAAAATTTCATAAATAACAAAACCTACTAAAGAATAAATATTATAATATCACCAATAAAAAATTATCAATCTTCTTGGATTAGAAGTGCCTCTCAAAAGTACAAATAAAATTTAAAACAAGTAAATACAATAATGTACCAATGGGTTGAACTTCCCTGGCTTCTACTCAATAGGCTTTAAGCAAAACCAAAATGAATGGTAAGAAAATAACACAAAATAAATAAAAATTTCAATTTGTTGATTAATCCAATTAAGATGAGAAAGAGAGATAACAAAACATTCTCACCGTGTAAAGTGAATCCTTCTTGACTGGCACCGGAACATTGTGTTCCCTCCTTCATTCAGCAAGTGTTCATTCCCTGGCAAGCTATGATGTTCTCACCGTGTAAAGTGAATCCTTATTGACTAGAGCCCGAAGGTTTGCTTCCTCCTTCATTGAGCAACTATTTCATTCCTTGCCGAGTTTATCAGCAACTGTTTTCACTGGAAGGTTCTGTTCCCTCCTTCAGCAACTGTATTCATCAAGTCTTACAACGTGGTTACAATGCTGTTGTCAAAGGGTTGTAAAAGCGAGGAACTTCGACCTGAGTCGAAGCATGCAAGAGCACACTATCTACCAAACAAGCAGATTCAGTCTACAAAATAAGATTGCTAAGTATACATGTAATTTTAATTAATAAGGCATCTACAAGAATGAAAACATCGAAAAATTATAATGTGAAAAAGATAGAAAAGACTCATATCAAGAGTTTTACAATGTAGGGAGGAAGGAGGAAAAGATACTCTTTCTAGAACGTTCTAGCATCCATAACACAATGTTCTCACAAAGCAAAAGGTTTTGTTCCCTCCTTCCATTCAGCAACTGGTTTCATTCCCTGCGAAGTCTTAAGGACAATATTACCTAAATATAAGTTTTGTAGATCTAACTGCAAAGAGTCCAAACTCAAAACTCTTATCAGTTAAGGTTACAAACCTTACTCGTGTTTTAAACAAGTACCAAGAGAAAGTGACAAAAGAACAAAAGGCAACGAAGGTGGTCTTTTATTTAAGTGCAACATACAGCTTCCACTTTCCTTGTTAAGATTTGTCGATGCCCTTCACTCTAAAAATTTCATGATCATTGAGCCACGGACAATATTAGAATTAAAGCTACATAACTAATCAAAATATAGCATATTAGAAATTACTTAATGCTGAAACTAATAGGTAGAAACTGTACTAAAAGCACCGCATAAAAGTAATTATGTGTATGTAAATTGGCACAGAACCTATAAAACATGCCAATCACCAAATTTAGAAGATCAGAAACAGACAAAATTAACCAGATTACTATCAATACCAAATATAAGAAATTCTTTTCTTAACTTCAAGCAAATATTAAATAATTTCTCCTTCAATGTCAAGGCAACATTAGCAGAGGTAATGTAAGTGAGCCAGAACAAAGAAGAATTCAGATTAATATAACCACACAAACAACTAATGGGGTCAAAGACTTTTTCTGAAATCATAAATTACACTGAAACTTTGAAAGGTATCAACAGATATTAATCATAAGATATTGGCACTGAAATTGAATGCTAATGTTGTTCTTAGGTATATTTTCTGTAGGAACATAATGTATTATTTATCTCCCCTTGTTAATCATGGCATGCAAAAGTATGTATGGACAATACACACACAAGGACTAACATAGAAACGAAGGAAGCTAGTGATTGGGTGTGACATGCAAATTCTTACAAACATTCAAACAGAACTTCTTCAATCATCCAGTAGAAACTGACAACACTACCACTTACTTTGGAAGCATCCAGAACCATCAACACAAGATGTGCTGATTTAGCTACTACGATAACCTGAAACCATACTCAAGAAGTTCCTTTAAGGCATAAATATCCTCCAAAAGTCAAGTCAGTTTAAACAAGCATCACATCTAGTTTATCATCTATTATAGTCGAAACCATTCCCTTGGTACCACGCCCCTTTCCTTCAGATGCACCTTTATAACTCCAGGAACATCGAGGAGCTGTATTTTAGCATAATTGTAGTGAACAAGTTAGTTTGGTGAACTCATATGATGGGGATTCTGAACGAGTTCCCGTCAACATAGTCAAAAGTACTGAGTTTCCAACACTGGGAAGTAATAATTGCAAAATATCTTTTTTGAACACCAATAAGAATACCACATAAAAAGAATAATTTTACATGTCAATAACCTTAAAAGGAACAATCCTTAATCCCAAGAACTGACCAAGAAAGACATGGTAGCTAAAGAAATGGCACTAGTACAAAATGAGAGAACAACCACGATCAATCAAAGCCAATTAGTTAACTATTGGTTCGAAATCCTCTGTTAGCAAAATCATGTGAACAAGATAAAATTCAGTCGTTCTTTAGGATTCTAATTTTCTCGCTTTTTCCAACACATAATTCTTAAAGTAATGACATGGCCAACCTAGGGAAGCCTATCAGTGGAACACGTCCATGGCAACAATTGGTAACTTCAAAACCCTCCCAACCCCTCTAGAACCCTAATTCATCATGGAAGAATTATCAGAATACAAAAGCACTTAAAAGGATTGAATTATTGTAATTGAAAAGAATCTTGGAAGATGAATCTATTAGAATAATTTTCTATGCAAGCAACCATTCACATATTGACACAAGAAGAAATCAAAGAAGTTGCATACTTTTGGGGGCTCCAACAATTGTGTCCTCAGTTTTGCTATCTTAACCTTGAGCTGACCCAAATGATATTATGTATAATCAAACAAGTCACTATCATGATTATGCATCTTGCAGCATCGTATAGACGGTCAAATCCATCATACGTAAAGCTTAGTATACAATAGTTAAATCAAGAGCACAGTGTCTATCACATAAGTTTTCTAAGTTTACATGTCATTTTAATTAATAAGGTATATACCAAAATGAAACTATGAGAAAATCATGATGTAAAAAAGATAGAAAATAATTTTAAGAGTTTTACAATGTATCGGGGGAAAGGAGGAAATGATACTCCCTTTAGAACAACCTAGCATTCATCATTTTACATTCTTGGACTCTTTTCGGAACTACCTAATATCCTTACATGGTTATATTTGGCTGAATATGTAACCAATGCACCAGAAGCTCAAGAATAGAGAGCAACAACAAAGTTTCAGCACTTGGAACAAATTCAAAAAGTCGGGTAGCAAATGTGTAAGCTGATGAACAAAAACAATTCACATGTCTAAGTGCAGAAAAATACCATGCATGCCACAAAGAAAGTTACCTTTTGTCTTTATGCTAGAAACAAAGACTACAAAGTTGTCCAAGACTTCACACATGCCATTCCCACTACGAGTTACTGAAGCCTATTTTTGAAGAAGCCCACTCAGGCTGCCATTCCCATGAAGTCTCTAGACTGTCAATTGAAAGATTTTAGCATATGCATTCCCAAAAATCGCACAGACATTTTTAACATATCATCCAAGCACATCAATCCCGGTTCTGGTGATAAAGAAGACCATAACGGTTTCAATATTCTAATGTAATCCAATACAGTTCCTCTTTGTGCATCGAATTTAAGAAATTAAGATTAACTCCACCTTACGCTTCGCATGAATAAAATGCTATTACATGACAACTCCAGATTGACAAAACAAGAGTAAAGCAATATTTGATATGTGATGGCTTCTCTTGACCCCTTTAGAGAAACAATTATTAGGAAGATATAAAAGGCAATAGACAACATTAAGTATAATTATAATTGATATGCTATCTCTGAACTTTAGACAAAAAATCACCCAACAAAATAAAACAAGAGCTGACTCTGAATCCTATTAACTTCCAACTGTGATGTGTAAAAAAGTATCACCTACATTACACTCCCATCTTTCAGAAACTTGGGGTATCTTAACATCACTAACCTACGCAACAAAATCCTTTCCAATATCTTGAAATAAGCATGAATAGAAGGTTAAAATATATTTTATTAGATTCCCGCACACCAAAACCATGCTTGCCCTCAAATATTTCTCAATCCAAATACACGAATTATCTAAGTAGCAATTGTCAAATTTCCTTTCATTTCAGTCAAGTATATCCCCTACACTAATATAACTTAATAGTTTAAGAAGAGATAGCAATACTGAGAAACAATCACTTGTAGCACAACATTCAACACACAAGTATCCCATTAACTTTATCAAAAATCAAATGAAACAAGTCTTAACACTCTCACAAGGGTGTCACTCTAATCACTCATAAAGTGTTTAAGAATTCGTGTGTCACTCTAATCACTCGTAAAGTGTTTAAGAATTTGCGTGTCACTCTAATCACTCATAAAGTGTTTAAGAATTTGGATTCCACTCAAATCAATACATAGTATGTCATTACCACAGGCCTGCTTGTGAATCAAATCTCCACCACCAACAAAATGCAAATTAATGCATGAATCAAATGGTCTTTGCATGAGTTGTAATGGGGCGTAGGACAAGGGGTGGTAAAAAATAGGTCGAATCGTAGCTTATGAATTCAAAGGACGATGCCAACCTAGTTGCTTATCCTTCAAAGCTCATTCTCCTTCAACTCGATTCAAGCGCTTTGAACAATCAAACTCCTTAAATTGTTTTGTTTTCTGTTTCTGAATCTTTCTTTTTCAGAATTTTTTCTTTTTTTCTTCTTTTTTTCTTTTTTCTTTTTTTTTCCTTCTTCTTTTCTTCTTTTTCTGCTTCTTTTTTTTCTTCTTTTTTGTTTTTTTCATTTCCTCTTTGCTCTTTTATTTCTTTTCCTTGAATCATTTAATTCACTCATTTTCATGTCATATAAGCAACCAAGCCAACATCATTCCATTGAATGGGCTCAAAAATCACTTCAGGAGATAACCAAGAAGGGGATAATTCAGCTTATAATGTGGTTTAATCAAGAAAAGAAAAGCTAAGGCTCAAATGAAGTTTCTATGGTTGAATTCAAGGTAGGTTCTTTTCAGGTCAATGGGTTACTCCTAAGTGCCCTTATCACTTTCATACACTAATCATAGAACATTGTGGTCTCAAAATGTATTACACAAGCAAGTTCTAGAATGAACATACTAAGTTTGATGCCCTCAATCAAAAGAAATGAAGAAGCACTGTTTAAATGGAAGTGCTTTGGTTCAAAAGCTCACACAAAGGGCTTTTGTGTTGATTCTTGAACATCGTTCATTTGATGTTATCAACGGAACACACTTCACACATTTTTTTTTAATATGCCACTAGTGCTAGTTTCTCCTACTTACCTCAACTTATAACAAAAAATTCTATTAATGTACGGGATATTACAAGACAACAATCTGAAAATTCAACAGCTATTGTGGGATAATTCACATATTTTTCTCAAAACATACTAACTTCCTTCACAAGTTTCGGTGTTCAATTAAAATTTTCAACCCCAAATTAAACATTTTCAATCCCCACACATCCATATTCCAACACATCAATTCAAATTTCAATATTCAAGTTTTTAACAACATAACCAATTTTGCAAGAATCGTTCTAAAATGACTATCCAACCACCTCCCAAAAAATCAATAACTTCACAAGCAGAAGCACAACATACCTCCCCCACACCTAGCAGATATATTGTCCTCAATGTATGCATGCAGACCCACAGAAATAAGGAAATGAAAAGTAAAAATAAAGAAAACATGTTCCTGAAATGTGGGATGGTATCAAGGTCTACTCGACAGATGGTAGTGGAGGTGGAGGCAACAATAGGGGGTGTGCTAGCAGAAGCCTTCCATTTGGGCGCGTTGTCCTTAGTCGAACCATGATAAGGACCTGGGCTATGGGTGAACCACAACTGTGTATATGTGAAACATATATTATCCACCAACTCCCAGAAGAAAAATCATAAAAAATTAATATCATGCCTCATAAACATGTTGAACGCGCATATGTTCACCTACTTGTATAAACAAAATAGAAATTGCAAACAAGATATCTGTGTAGAGAGAACAACATAGTAGTTAATGGCGCGCGCCATGGCCAAAGGCGCAAGCCTCTCGCCATTCTTAGCCTGTGGCGCTGGCCTTCGTCCATGGCAATGCCTGGGCACCATTCGGGCTGCTGCCGAGGCACAAGCCAGGCGCGCCTTTGTGAGCCTAGGCCTTTCTAGGTCTGGGCCAATCAAAATTTTATTAAAAAAATAAGGAACAAATTCGGTCTATTCACTTCTCACTATGTTGAGCCGCAGATTCTTTGCAAATGGAATAGGCCACGAAGAAATGACGACCTCTGTATGAACGACACTCGTATCCAATAGTCTGTTTTCAACTACCCTGGCGAGGTAGTGGTACATCAAATAAAAGATGGCTCGTAGTAGTCATGCTATACTACGAGTAAGTGCAAAGATACAACTATAGTTTATTGACATTATTACTTTGGACTTTTAACTATATATTGATATGAATGTGAATAGGTCATCTTTGAATGAACTTTACGAGCACCAGCATTTGGAGGACCCCATTGTTGAGGAGCTAGTAACTACTCAATTCAAGGATTGGTACAAACATCGCTAAGTTATGTCTTATGAATTGTGCCTTTTGAATTGTGTTACAACTATAATTTGTCAATATATGGTCTCTCTAATATGTGCAACACAAGTGAAATCCAAATCGAATTACACAAACAACGAGTTTTTTAAGTTGCATTATTGGGGTTCTACTGCTGAGGTGCCAACATCCCCGTGCTACTTTCTAAATGGTTACAATTTACACACTGAACTTCACAGCGTAGGCAAGTGTATTATGAACTTTGGGGTGTGTGTCAAAAGCTCTCATATACAGACACAGACTGTGACTTCTAAGGGATTCTCAAAAAGATAATTTATTTAGATTACCCACTTACTCCAAAGATGCAGATCGTTCTGTTTAAATTCCGTTAGGTCGATCCCATGAGAGGTATGAAGTTACATCCTCGTTATCACGTTGTTGATGTAAACTTTAAGAAAGTATAGCAAACGAACAAACCATTGATCATGGCACAACAAGCAGTACAAGTCTACTACACGGAGTACCCTAGCATGAAGAGAGACAAAGTGGACTGGATGACTTTCTGCAAAACAAAAATCAGAAGAGTGATTAATGACTCTTGATGGATCGAAGTTGCATTTCAAGAGGTTGAGACAATACCTACTCCATAAGTTGCGATAGATAACCATAATCATGACTTGCATGACCTAAATGTTATACAATTAGTCGTTGAGCTTTCTGTTGCTAATCAACAAGGAGCAGGTACATCCCGATCGGGGAATTGTGAATCTGATGACGAGTCTAACGAAGATAGCTTTAATGAGAATTAAGAGACTGAAGAAGCCAATAATTATGATTGACAGTTCAGCGTTTCTGTAATCAGACATCTATAATCCTTGCATAAATTAATGATTATTTATATATTTTTGTAAAATTATTTGTTCTATTTAAAAACGGTCATAAATAGAAAAGACCGTTCCAAAATCATTCCTACCAGGAACGATCACAACTAAACACCATTCCTAAGTGTATCCGTTCCTTAATATTCTTGAAAAATATGAAATTTCAAACAGGATCCGTAAAAAAAAAAAAAGCTCTAAATACATTACAATATCTTACAGAAAAAAGGAGGAAAATTCAAAATATAGGAACAATCAATTTGCATAACCGTTCCAAAATTAGTCCAAAAAATTTAATTTAGCGCCAAATGAAAAGTGGAGGAAAAATCAAATATAGGAATGATTTTTAAATATTTGACCGTTCGTAAGATGAATTTAAAGAAAATCATGCCTAAATATATAAACCATCCGTTCCTAGGATGAATTTAAAAAAAGTTGTTCCTAAAGGAGTTTCAAAATCATTCCTAAATATGTCCACAGATTCCTCGTTCACTTCCCCATTATGACATCTCATCATCCAGGACACTGATTAATTCCAAATCTAAATGCACAACAATATTTTACATATGTGAACATATCTAGCGGTCTGATCTAAAACCACATAGATGAACAGTTGCATTATTTTGAACCTCGTTGATTGTATATTAGAGATGATACCTCAGAATTCGTATAATAAAAATGTCGAAGACTTCATCGAATGTAGTATTTTGTCAATTTAATCATATCCGAAGGTTTAATTAAAATTTTTATAGTTTGATTACACCATCCAGTATAAAGTGATATGATACTACTCACATCTACGTAAGACTAACAATCAGTATATATACAAATATACTTGATCTTCGGAATATGTGTCAATTTAGTTGAAAAAATTTATGTATACAATGGTCATAATTAATTTATAGTCTACTTTTCCTTATCATTAACATGTCTGGGATCATTTTTCTTTAATTTTTTATTTTTAATTTAAAATAAAAAATAAATTTGGTACAATACTATGAATGGTTTTTATAAAAAATTTCTGTTATTTTTAGAATTTTTATCATATTTTTTGTAAATTTCTAATTTTTAATTTTTGAAAATTTTAACATATTTCTGTAATTTAAAAAAAAAGTTATTGGCAATTTTAAAATTTTTATTAATTTCCTAACATTCTTAAAGTTTTCATGACTTTTTTAAAAAAATTTTGTAATTTTTATAGTTTTTTATAATTTTTTAAAATTTTAAAAGAATTTCATAAATTTTTTTACTTTTAATAATTTTGTGTAAATTAAAAAATTATAATATTTTTTTTGTAATTTTTAAAATATTTAAAATTTAAAAAAAATTAATAATTTTCTATATATTTTTGGTGATTTTTAAAAAATTTCTATAAAAAAGTTTATTATATATAATTTCTGTGATTATAAAAATATATATATCACACTGAAATTAAAAATAATTTTTTGAAATTATAATATATTTTTCTAAAATTAAAATATATTTATGTGATAACTCTGCAATTATAATGATTTTATAGCAATTTAATCTTCCTTTTTAAGCCAAAATATTCCTAATTATGTGATTTTATTGCATATTCAGAAAAAAGGAAGATAACAAGGACGTTTCTGCAGAATTGACAAAGCGTGCCCACGCTTAATGGAGTAGTCAATTCGGGATAAGGATAAGCACGAGCGATTTCCCCAAGAGATAAAGGAATCAAGTGTTTAGATTTAGAAATGATTCTTTAAAGCTTATCTCTTGTAATTTATTTACCTTTTTAGAGTTTATCACGTATTTATCCCCCCACTACGTCTAGATTCGTAGGGGACTTTTATTATAAATAGGGGGGATCTCTTCATTAGAAGACGTTCAGTTTTTTATCTTAGAACTCTATAGAATTCTCTGTTCATCTCTTCTCTTTTATTTTATTTTACTACCGGAATTAATGGAATTCCACTTTATAGTGTGTTCTTCCATTAATATGTCCGGCTAAATTCCCTATTTTCTGGTTAAGGTATGGTGATTGCTTGATTCCCATTATGTTGTGATATCTAATCTGCGTTCTACACTTGTCAAACAAATATTCATGTTATTCTCTGTGCTTTAATTACAAGCGTCTGATTTATGAATGATTCGGCCGGTTGTTCATTATCAAGAAGGTTTGCTTAGCTAATTGAACTTTATAAATCTGTGTAATTGTTTATTTAGTTCAATACTTAGTGGCAACGTAGCATGATTAGTTATGTCACAGTATTTAGTTATGTTATGGGGAATGCATGATCTAGTTTAAACGAATTGTCCTCGTAGGAGTTTGTTGATTAGAATCAGGCCTTTCTAATTCTTAATGCTGTTAATAGATTAAATCTTGTGTACGTTCCCAAGGTTGTCTGTTAATTAGAGATCTAGCCAACGGTCGTACCTTGGCTAACGAAAAGGTAAGGAAAGGTGAGGTTGTTAGGTCGTACCAACGACCATAACTGGTTTATTTGTCCATACATGTGTTATTCTTGCATCAATGATCAACTCACAAAAATCAAGCATAATCCTAGCCTTAACCGGAAAATCTCTCTCTCATATCTCTATCAGGTATTTTTAATTATTTAGTTTTTGATCACATCTTTTTATCAACAACCTTCCCCATTATTTTCTATTTTTCTAAAAGAAATTAACTTAAAACCAATCCTTGTGGATCGACCCTACTCCCACTTTCACAAGTGTAGTAGGAATTATTTTTGGTGACTTCGACACTCATCATTATGAAATTATAATATTTTTCTATAATTTTTGTGTAATTTGTGTAATTTTTGAAAATTTATTGTACAGTTGTGCAATTTATGCAATTATTGTGTAATTTATTATATAGTGTAATTATTTGTGCAATTTATTGTATAGTTGTGTAATTTATGCAATTCTTGTGTATTGTATCATATTGCTAAATTTTTTTGTGAAATTTATTGCATAATTTTGCAATTTATTTACTACAAAAAAGGATGAGATTTGTAATGGCTTTTTTGTAACGACAGTATGGTCATTCCAATTTGATCAGCCATTGTAACGATTTTATAACGTATTAGACCTATTGACGTTATTGAGGAGGTGATGAAAATGTATTTATTTTTTAACGGCCACAACCTTTACTAAAATCGTTACAAATATATGGTGTGCGTAAAACCATTATAAATTTATTGGCCATTACTAATTTGGTATTTTTTTGTAACGGCTTGATTTTTTTTTTGTAATGGCTTTTAGGTAAAATAAAGAGCCGTTACAATGAAAGTTGTAAAAGGCATGGAAAAATATACAAAAAGACAGTATTACAAAAATCGTGGCAATTGGAACGAATATTTTATTACAGGCCATTACAAAGGCCACTACAAAATAACAGAACATGAAGAACTCCAAAAGTCGTTGCAAAAGCCGGTAAAAAATAATTTAATCTTTGGAACGGCCAAACTAATAAGTGTCCGTTACACCGTTCCAAATGAAGGTGGGAAAAATGGTGCAAAATGGTAATTGTAATGCCCAAATTATATATTACCATTACAAAAGACGTTACAAATTAATTATTTTGAAATCAAAATTAAAAAAATAGTGAGAATTCTAAATTCAATTGGCCGTTACAGATGTTGTTACAAAGGCCGTTACAAAGGTAAATTACACCGGCCGTTACAAAAGCAGTTACAAAAAATGAGCCATTTAAAAAATTCTAATTAAAATACGAAATCTTTATATCCGGGCACCCGATTCATACCAAATTTAAATATATACAAGAATATCTCTATTAAGTCATATCAGACGGTGTGATTTTAAATCACATAGCCTAATGTAAAAAATACACTAATTTGAATTATTACCATTACGTTCTGGGAACGATATGTCGAAATCCGTATACTCAATAAGGCTACAACTTGGCCAAATGGATTCTTTCATAAATGTGATCATATCTTATGGTTGAATCATAATTTTGACGACTCGATTATCCCATGCAGTTCAACACTGTAAGATGACAATTACATCAATTTAATGCAAACATTTATCAATATACAAATTTATTGCAAAACGCGTACATGTATGAATGTCAAATAAAAAATTTTGTTTTATTAATATATTTTAATTATATTGTTCCAGTATAATGATACTGTTCTAGTACAAAGATATGTTTATACAGTATTAAATTATCGAAAACGTCATCTTTTTTAAAAATAATTTTCAATAAAATTAATTAATTAATTGTAATGATTTTGTAATGGCGTTTATAACGTTAATTACCAAAACGACGTCGTATCATTATATTGTATCAATTTTTGTAACGACTTTTTAAACGGATATCTTATACTACATAATTTGGAATGACTTTTGTAATGATATTTTGAATTTTGTAACTCTCGATTGAATGGCAAATTATATATATATATATATATATATATATGTACGTGCCTTGCAGAATTTTTTTAATTTTTTCTTTCATCCCTTTCTTCCTCCTCCTCCTCCTCCTCTCTCTCTCCCCTCCCCTGCCCCACCACCTCCTCACCGTCGTCGTCATCAGCTGCCCCCACCACCAGCTACGTCCCCCATTTTTATTTTTTACTTATTTTAATTTTTTTTGTGGGAATTTTTGTAATTTAAAAAAATTCAGAAATTTTCAATAATTTCGGAATTTTTTTGTGCATTTCATTAATTTTTTGAAATTTTTGCCTAATTTATATATTTTTTATATTTTTTTCGGAATTTATGTAATTTTGAAATAATTTCAGAAATTTCTTAAAATTTCAATTTTTTTTAATTTATGTAATTTCTGCAAGTTTCTGAAATTATTAGAAATTTAAGGAATATAATGCAATTTTTAGGAAATTAGAGGACTTTACTATAATTTTAGGAAAATAGAAATTTTATGAAATTATTAGAAGTTTGAGGACTACAATGCAATTTTTAGAAAACCTATGAACCTTACTAAAAGTTTTAGGAAATTAGAGGAGTTTAATGTAATTTTAGGAAAATAGAAATTTTATGAAATTATTAGAAATTTAAGGACTACAATGCAATTTTTAGGAAAATTATGAACCTCAATGAAATTTTTAGGATATTAGAGGACTTTTAATGTAATTTTAGGAAAATAGAAATTTTATGCAATTATTAGAAATTTAAGGACTAAAATGCAATTTTTAGGGAAATTATGGACCTTAATGAATTTTTTAGGTAATTAGAGGACTTTAATGTAATTTTAGAAAAATAAGAACTTTATGTAATTATTAAAAGTTTAAGGACTATAATGCAACTTTTAGGAATATTATTATCCTTAATGATGTTTTTAGGAAATTAGAGGACTTTCATGTAATTTTAGAAAAATAGGAATTTTATGAAATTATTAGAAATTTAAGGACTACAATGCAATTTTTAGGAAAATTATGAACCTTAATGAAATTTTTAGGAAATTAGAGGAGTTTAATGTAATTTTAGGAAAATAGGAATTTTATAAAATTATTAAAAATTTATGTACTACAATGGAATTTTTAGGAAAATTGTGAACCTTAATGACATTTTAGGTGCAATTTGGACTTTATTGCAATATGTAGGAAAATTATGCATTTTCAAAAAAATATGAACCTGAATGCAATTTGTAAGCAAATTTCAGACCTTATTGCAATTATTAGGCATATTACGAAAAAAATATAATTTATTCAATAATAAAATACAATTATGTGTTTTGAATGTTAATAATTTTTCATATTGTAGATAATGATAATCGGGGTTCCACCACCCCTGGGTCGCGCTCGTGGTTGTGGCCCACCCAGCCTTCCTCGGGATGAGCTAATGGATACACCTTTGGCCGCCCCATCCTCGGAGGGAGTCTCCTAGCTCCCGCCGATACCTGCAGATTCCCCGCAAGGGGTTAGATTCAACGGTGGGGCCAGCAGTACACCTCGAAGGTAATAATAATATTACTTAATTTTAAGTTATGTTTATATTTTTAAAATTGAATATTTATATAATTTTTTTTGTCAATTTTTATATAATATTTATATAATGTTCGTACTTGTGGGACTACAACAACGCGTCAATGTTCAAGCTCGTCAAGTCGCAAGTAGGGAAGTTCCTGCAGAAGCGATTTGCTGACGCACAGTACCAATTGGCCCGACCATTGTGGCTGGCCGAGGAGATCTAGCGTCAGCTCCTCGAATTTTGATCGAGCCAAGAATTTCTAGCACAGTCGGCTAAGAATAAGGTTAACCGGACCACCAACTGGAAAGCAGCTGCGATCGTCTATCGCGGGGGGTCGTTATCCGTTGGAGCGCACAAGTGGAAGATGGTAAGTGTTTCAAATTATATTAGTAATTGCATTTAATTTTTTTTTTATTTTTAGTCATTTTTATATTGATTTTTGAACAGGAGACACAACTTGGATGCCCGTCACTCAGATAGAGGTATTCGAGAAGGTGTACAAAAAGAAGGAGGACGGTCAGTGGAGCCGCAGAGTGGAGGAGGTTGCGGTAAGTATAAAAAAATTGACGTAATTTATTCTTTTAATTTTATATTATTTTTTTATTCTAATTATTTGAAATATTCGCAGGAGATGTTCTTGAGGTTGATGGAGGAACGCTAAAGATTGCAGAACAACAATGAAGAGGCTCCATTGTCCTCTCAAAACTCCTTTCTCCTAGATGAGCAGCAGGTCTGGATGTTAGTAGCGGGTGGCCGGAAGAGGGGCTAAGTGTTTTGTCTTGGCTCCGATGCCCAACACTCGATTGCTGGACCATCCTAGGCAACCAAGTCGACTACACCCTTGCCCTCGCCACCACAGCCGCAATGCCCCGACATAGATGATCGGGTGTTGGCGCTCCCAACTGGCCCGATTATCTAGCGCTCAATCCTCCAGTTGATCCCCTAGTGCCTAACGGCAACGACGATGAGGACGCGCCACTAGGAATAATAATTTAGATTAAGAGTTTTTTATATTTTGTAAAAGCAAAATTTTGTAATAATATTTTAATTTTTGTAATTAAATTATTTTTTTATATTATGTGTGTTTTATATAAATTTATTTACTTACTTTTACCCAAAAAAAAATAAAATATATTAAATAAAATAAATTTAAATTAAATTAAATTAAATCAATATTAAAATATATGAAAAAATAATAATTTTTTTAACGAAAAAAGCCAATAAAATGTAAAATTGTAAGACTGTTACAAATAATGTGCCAAAACAGTCACAAATTAAAATCCAGGCCGTTCCAAAACCATTACAAAATAAGTGAAAAAAACAGTTACAAATTCAGTGCCAAAAACAGATGCAAATATAATACAAAATACATACAAAGAGTATTACAAAAATCGTTCCAAATATCTGGCAAAATAATACATAAATATATTACAAAGGCAGTTATAATAGCATTTATTTCAAATCCAACCTAGCAGTTATAAAAGCCCTTCCAAATTAAACTTTAGGAAAAAAATATTTTTTTAGTCCGTTAAGTATGCCCGTTTTTTATTAACTCCAGTAACTTGCAAAATTGATTGTATTTAGTCCTTCGATAGATTGAATTTATAATTTACGGCCGGAAAAGTGATATGGCTAGACACATAGATGTGTTTTTGTTTATTTATAATCCTATGTGGCTAAAATCATGAGGTGAAAGACAAGTTAGTCATCTTTTGGAGGGAAGAAATGTGACTTTTCCCTCCAAAACACTTTTCCTAACCAACAAAATATATTTTCTTCTCTTTATGCTTGCATAAATCCATTTCTCTCCTTTATCTCAAAGCTCCAATGTCTTCTTCCATAGAAGGACCACTTTTTTGTTAGTGCGGAAAGAAAGCAATGGTTCAAACTTCTTGGACTAATCAAAATCCAAGAAGGAGGTTCTATTCCTGTCAAGATTACAAAGTAATAACCTCACTCTTTTCCCTAATCATTTTTTTTTATTTTTTTTGAAATTTTTAAATGAATTTAGTTTTGTAGAGAGAAGGGTCTGCCCAGTCAGCATACAAGCCACGTATGCAAGCGACGTACTCTCCTATGTGGCATGACACGTGGTTAATTGGCCGGAAATTGGACCAACTAATTTACACGTTCGCAAGTTCCAAGTAAATTTAAAATTTTGGCCCAAAACAAAGTAGAAAACCCTCAAATGGACTAAATTTAATCAATTTTTGCAAGTTACTGGAGTTAATAAAAAACGGCCATACTTATAAGATTAAAACTAAAATTGGACATACTTAACGGACTAAAAAGATATTTTTCCCTAAACTTTTTCATGTTACTAGTTTTGTAACGGTTACAATAAACCATCACAAATAGTTGTTACAAATTAGCCGTTACAATTTGTAACAGCTTTTGTGCAAGCCGTTACAAATACTTTGTAACGCTTTATTTAGCCGCGGTAGGCCTAGCCATTACAAAAGCCGCTACAAAAAGAAAAAGCATTACAAATTTTAAACAAAATCGTTCCAATAAAATGATTTTTTTGTACTAATTGTATGATTAGGCTAATTGATGTAATAATATATTTACACAATATTAGGCCAATATTCTCAATAATAAAATTATTTACATAATAATATCCATGATCACAAAATTAGGCTAATATTCTCAATAATAATATTACTTACATAATAATGTCAATAACCAGAAAATTAAGCTAATATATTTCCAACAATAAATTATTTACATAATAATGTCAATAATAACAAAATTTAGACTAATATTCTCAATAATGGCATTATTTACATAATAATATCAATAATCAGAAAATTCGATCAATGTTCTCAATAATAATACTATTTACATAATAAAGTCACTAATCACAAATACGCTGATATTCTCAATAATAATATTATTTATATAATAATATCAATAATCATGAATTTAGGATAATAATATCAATAATAATATTATTTACATAATAATGTCAATAATCACAAAATCAGGCTAATATTCTCAATAATAATATTATTCACATAATAATATCAATAATTGCAAAATTAGGCTAATCTTCCTAATAATAACATTTTTACATAATAATGTCAATAATAAAAAAATTAGGCCAATATTCCCAATAATAATATTATTTACATAATAATTTCAACAATCGCAAAATTAGGCAAAAATTCCCAATATAGTATTATTTACATAATAATATCAATAATTGCAAAATTAGGCTAATATTCCTAATAATAATATTATTTACATAATAATATTAATAATAGCAAAATTAGGCCAATATTCTCAATAATAATATTATTTACATAATAATCAATAAACTCAAAATTAGGCTAATATTTCCAATAATAATATTATTTGTATTATTATTGGCATAATAATGTCAATAATTGCAAAATTAAGCTAATATTCTCAATAATAATATTATTTGCATAATAGTATCAATAATGGCAGAATTTAGACTAATATTCCCAATAATAATATTATTTACATGATAATGTCAATAATCACAAAATTAGACCAATATTCCCAATAATAATACTATTTACATAATAATGTCATTAATCACAAATTTAGGCTGATATTCTCAATGATAATATTATTTATATAATAATGTCAATAATCACAATATTAAGCTAATATACCCAATAATAGTATTATTTAGATAATAATGTCAATAATAAAAAAATTTAGACTAATACTGTCAATAATTTTTATGGATCATGTCTAGTGGTACCCCTCCTGTACCACATGGTCATGGTTGTGGCCGCGTTCGTGGCCCGCCACTTCTAGCTTCGTCGTCTGATGCTTCGCAGGTTGGAAAGCAGTTCTTCGACCACCCCTACCACCTGACACGGCCGGACCGTTATCTTCCCTGCGGACTCTACATGATGCTGGATCATCTGGAGCTGCACCGGTAGCTCAGGAGGAAATACAACAGTTTACCACACCAACAATTGCTCCACCACCACCACCATGAGCACCAATTCCCCCACCATCAGCGCACCAGTATATTACACGCGAGGTAAATTTGTTTATGAAACTTTTTTTGGTATTATTTTATTTTGAAAATGTTTAATTAACATGTCCTTTTAGGTCTGACCGCCACTTCCACGAGCGCATCAATGCGGTGGTGCGGGGACACTTTCCCCACCTATAGCCATGTCTGAGTCAGGTGCCGCCAGAGCACCAACATTTCTGGTTCAAGAGCATGAAGGTAATATATTTTAAATTAATTTGGTAATATCTAATAATCTAAATTGTTTAATGAATTTTACTAATATTTTATTTAATTTTATTATTGTAGATGACCTACTAGTGGATACTGTGACGATGAGTCCATGTTTCGAGTCTTCTTTTTTAGATTCTTGTTACAATTTTTGAACACTAACACGGTAATAAGGAATGATAAGATTAATGAAGAATGATGTAGTTGGATGTTCTATTTTACGCCCTGCATGCGTGCAATATTTCCTAAAATGTGATGAATCTATGCACCTGTTCAAATTATGGTTCAAAGTCGCGGTATCGATAATAGTATCAGTCTTCTATTGTTCCAAATTTCTCATGGCTTATCAGAATATTATGGGGCGATATGAAGTGTGTTATACAATAATTAAAAAATTTCGAAAAAATTAGTAAAAGTATAAAAACAATAAAACAGTACATGATTATATAATACTACAAACCAAAAGTTCTATAATACAAGTACTTAGATAAAATTAATTACAAAAATGCTTAAAATATACATACATAATAAAAAGAAAGTGGAATGCCAATGATGTTGAAACCTTGCAAATATATGATGATCACAAACTTTGAGACTCTTCTGTGCAAGTCGTGCATGTGCTTTTTGTGCTGCCGTTCTTCTAGCATACTTGCTTTGTTTTATCTTCTGGATTTCAGATGCACATGTTCGCATTTAATTTATCCATTTATGAATGGATGATTGTTTATGAGCAGATTATGCACATCATTTGATGACTTCTACGAAGGATACAGATGAAAGGTGCATACATCTGCTGTGCGAAACTCTTAGTCGATTGAACTGTCCCCGAGCAATCTTGTACCTGCAGATGTCATATGTGAACAAGAATGAAATGTAGTTCAATTATAGTAAAAGAACAATCAATTTTCTATTTCTTCCTACTCATGAGTTGGTTTCAATTTCTCCGAACTTACGAAATTTCTTCTTAAAATCGAGTCAAGTATAAAAAAAAACTCTAAATTTCAGTTATCAAGTCAAGTATATATTAGTGGATCGAGCTGAATGTTCAGTTCTCAAGTAATAAGGTTGATTAATGATATCATTTTCAATTGAATATTATAAAGGCTCTATCGAAATTTTTTGTCCTATAATAAAAGGGAAAAATTCAAGAACTCTCCTATGATATTAAAAATATTCAAAAAAACCCTGTGTTCAAATTTTAAACTTAGCTTATCACTTATAGGTGATGGGTTCAAATTCCATTAAATATGTGAGTATTTGACTTACTTTATGTGAGTTTATTAATATAAGATTTTTAGCAGCATCTTCAGCTGTTAATCCTGCTCTTTCTTTGTAAATATTTGATACCATAACCATTTGTTTACATAAGTTTATTAGAGGATTTAAAAAGAGTTTTCCGTGTTGATGTATGTCTTTGATTGTTATAGTGTTTTGATTTTGATGATGATGATGATGACCTTATTTTTTGAAGTCCAAATTGTTCACACCAACTTCCTAATTCTTTTCTAGTAGTAAGATTTTGTTTCTTTAATTGGGCTTTGAAAGTAAAATCATTGCACAATTATAATCCTACTAAATTAACATGATTAATAATTTCTCCATAAGAATGAGATGCAATATTTTCATATTTTTCTTTAATTGTTTCACGGACTTTTTCTGCAAATGATTTTGGGAATCTTGAAATAAATTTTTCTTTTCAAAAATAACTATCTACATCATTTCTTTCATAATTTTTGGATAAAAAGAAAATAATGAGTGATATCAGAGCCAAGACATCCTATTTCTGTAACAATTATGAACTTCTATATATGGATATACCCAAGATTTGCATGGCTCTCATACCATTTAGCACCAGGATATCACAAACAAAGAATAATTTGAATATAACAACCATATTTGAAACCATGTAAGGAAATATAAAGATCTAAAAGAATGAATATGACAATCAATTATATAAAGCAATAATATATATAAAGATTATTATAACAAGAATATTCAATGAAGCAGAAATTAAAGACAATTATGAGTGGAAGAAAACTTACTTGAATTTTCGAGAATTTGTATACAAAGATTTTACAGAACAATCAGACGTACAAAGATATTAATTATCCAAGACATCCTATTTCTGTATAAAGAAGTGAATGAAGAAGAAATGGATGAAGTAAGAGAAATAACTTTGGAAGAAGAGATGAAGAACAACAGAAAGAACTTGAAAGAAGCAAGAATGCTAGAGAGTGTGTATGAGAAATGCTCTCCAAGAATGAGTTGTAGTTGTTTCTCCAACAAATGCCTCCATTTATAGAAAATATATATATATATATATATATATATATAAAACAAAAGGTTCACCCATAAACTTTTAAGATATGAATTAATTTCCAGTCACTATTTGCATTATTTGACAATTTTTAAATTTCACTAATTGATGGATTAAAATTGCTATATGTATAAATAAAGGATGAAAGTTAATTCTAATAATGGTTTACATATTTGTCTCAGATTTGGATAAAAATATGAAACATAATTTAGGTTTCCTAAGAATCTTTGTAGTTGAGTTTTGTCTAAAATTTGGTCTGGAAAATTTTCTCCAAAAGTTATAGATCTTTGAATTGGGACAATGGTTCCCTGATGAATTTGATGTCCTAAGAATCTGATATTAGTGTGGAAAAGTTTTATTTTAGGGGCTGATACAACTAAGCCATTATCTTTAATGAGTTTAAGAAATATTTATAGATGTTTCCAGTGTTTTTCTATGTTCTCACTGAAGACTAAAACATCATCAATATAAACAATAGTGAAAGAAGTATATGGAGTGAAAATATCATTCATAATTTTTTGAAATTTTGAGGGAGCATTTT
This sequence comes from Sesamum indicum, assembly GCF_026168435.1. Taxonomy (NCBI): domain Eukaryota; kingdom Viridiplantae; phylum Streptophyta; class Magnoliopsida; order Lamiales; family Pedaliaceae; genus Sesamum; species Sesamum indicum. The sequence goes on along the minus strand of NC_142664.1, from coordinate 16,543,498 downwards.
TTAAATCAAATGGCATAACATTCCACTCAAATTGGGCAAAAGGGAGAGTAAAAGTTGTTTTATATCTGTCTTTTTCATCTATTTGAATTTGCCAAAATCCTGAGTTCATGTCAAATTTAGAAAATATTTTTGCATTATAGAGTCTTTTAAGAAGATCTGTTTTATTAGGTATGGGATATCTAATCCATCTTAATGCTTTATTTAAAGATTGTAATTTATAACTAACTTGGGTGTCCCTCTTTCCAATTCTGCATTTTTCTGGACACAAAAAGTTGGACAAGACCAAGGAGACTTTGAAGGGCGAATTAATTTTTTATTAAGAAGATCATGAATTTCCTTTTTGCAATATTCTAGTAATTCTTGATCCATCTGTATTGGCCTGGCTTTAGTAGGAATTTGTCTTTCATCAAAATCTATTTCATATGGGAGATTAATAACATGTTTTTTCCTTTCCCAAAATGCATTTGGTAATTCCGAACAAACTTATTTTTGAATTTGATTTTACAATTCAAGAATTTTCTTTTGAGTGAAAGGTGTAGAAATTTGTTCTTCTATTTTTTTATGAGAAATTTCATCTTTTAAAAAGAGAATTTGTTTTTCTTTATTACTAATTTCTTGGAATATAAAAGTATCTTGAAGCACTTTAATATCTCTTTAGGTTACAGGGAATTGAAATTGAAATAAGATATCTTTTCCCATTACTTTAGTCCTAATCCCTTCAGAACTTACATTAATTGGGTAAAGCATTTGAAGAAAAGAATTTCCTAAAATTATTGGAGTATTAAGGTCTTTAAATAGTACAAAACTAGTTTTGGAACAAATTCCATTATTACACACATGAACTTTTGAAAGTTTGATATTAATTTTGAGACTAGTTGAATTAGCAGCTGAGAGTATTTCTTTAGTTTTTTCAAAATATTTAGTAGGGATTAACCCTTATTGAATACAATTCATGTCTGCTCCCCGAATCCATTAAAGCTATGGCAGTTCATTTCAAATCTTCAATAACTAAATTAATTTTTACATACCATTTTTGATAAGCAATTCTAGAGATGGTGTTAATGAAAGATTCTTCTTCTTCAGAGACTTTGGACGGGGATATTTTATTGGAATTTTCTTTAAAAATTTGATTTTGAAGTTTTATGATTAAAGTTTCTTGTTGTAATTGATCATGGTTTTCTTTTAAAGTTTTAACTTTCTTTTTTAATTGTCTAACCTCATGTTTTAGGTCAGATATTGAGACTTTAGAATTAGAAGAATCAAACATATTTACAATTTTTGAGAAATCTTTTTTAGGAGGAGGTTTTATTTTCTGAGGATTTTCATTTGAAATTAATTCTTGCAGTTTATGGAGGTAAATTTCTTTATCTTCGGGACTTTGAATTTTGTCAATTAGATCTAAGATTAAGGAAAATTAGTTAGTTAAGGTAGCTATTTGTTTATTATAAAGACATATCTGGTGAGCAACTAGCACACTCATTATTATCTTCTAAATTTTGAGACTCTTCTTCTAATGAGGAATATCCTTCATCTGTTTGAATTTGATCTAATTGTTCTTCTAGACTAGAATTTTCAATTTCAAATATTTTTAAATCTTCTACATCTAGGATTCTTAATAATTGATTTGTTAACTCTTCTCCTAGACTTAATTCATAAATTTTCTTTCGCATTCTACAACTACTAGCATAATGACTTGGTTTTTTATGTTTATGACATATAATGGAATTAGGAACACTAGAATATTTTTTCTTTGAGAAATTTTTTCTTTGGAAACTAGGTTTAGAAAAGGGTTTATTAGAGGATTTAAAAGGAGTTTTCCTTGATGATCTATGTCTTTGATTGTTATAGTGTTTTGATTTTGATGATGATGATGGTGACCTTATTTTTTTGAAATCCAAATTGTTCACACCAACTTCCTAATTCTTTTCTAGTATTGAGATTTTGTTTCTTTAATTGGGCATTTAAAGTAAAATCATTGCCCAATTGTAATCCTACTAAATTAACATGATTAATAATTTCTCCATAAGAAAGGGATGCAATATTTTCGTATTTTTCTTTAATTTTTTCACGGACTTTTTCTGCAAATGATTTTGGTAATCCTGAAATAAATTTTTCTTTCTAAAAATAACTATTTGCATCATTTCTTTCATAAATTTTGGATAAAAAGACATATTTATACCATCTAAAATCATGGAGTTTTCAACATTTTAAATTTTGTAAAGTTCTGTATTCCTTTCTTGGTATATTTGAAGATTTCGTATAAAATGAATAATACTGTATATATTAGGGAAGATATTTCATTAGAAATGGGTCTCCCTTCATCATTATTAATAATATTTCCTTCTTGATCTTTTTTAACACTTGAGAGAATTTGAGTTTTGGCATCAGCAGTTATAGTATTATCCACCAACCTTTTAATTGACCATTGAATCCTAATATAAGATTTTTAGCAGCATCTTCATTTGTTAATCTTGCTCTTTCTTTGTAAATATTTGATACCATAACCATTTGTTTACATAAGCTAAGAATTTGATATTCAGATAATGAATCTAAGTTCCATTCATATATTGAATTTTCATTAAAAGAACCTGAAATTTTGGACTTCTTCTATTTTTAGATCAGGGGGAGTTGGTTTATAATAATTTTTATAAGGTGATAAATGTTGGACAGGGTTAATAGAAAAAATTTGTTCAGTATCAGAATTTTCATCATTTTGTTCAATTATATTGATGACTTTGTCTTTACCTAGATCTCTTAATCTCTCTTGAATACCTAATAGAATAGATTTTTCTGAATTTTATTTTGGTATATAATCAGAAATTTGAAAAGGAAGATTATTAGCAGTAATGTGAAGAGTTTGGTCTTTAGACGTTATTAGAGAAGATGATGAGGGCTCTTTCTTTTCTAAAGTTTCTTCAATTTTGTTTTCTATCCGATCTAATTGTTTTCCTATGGAATGAAAATTTAAATTTGAAAAATTATTTTGTTTAATCTGAACAGTGCTTACCTCATTGGTGGATGGTTCACTTATTGGAAGACACTTGATGATTTGACCTTTTATGGAGATATCGGATTCCTCTGAAGGTGGATGTTCACTGGAGATTATTGACCCATCAAGCTTTGTCCATTTTTTGAGAGTTTTTGGGATGACTACTAATTTATCATCTCTATATGTTTGGAATAAATAGGAGAAAAAAGGAATATTTTGTTTAGTATATGAAATGTACTCATACCATTCAGATCTGATGTTTGCTCTTTGGGTTTCAGAAAAATTACTCATGAACCATTTTCTATTAGAAATATTTTCTTTAGAAAGAAAGTCCTTTTTAAGAAATTCTTTATCAATTAGAAATTCTTTGGTAACTGTAAGAATTTATGATGGTGCAGAAATGGGGGATCCTGTTTTCTCATAATCTTGATATATTGGTTGTGCAAGATTTTGATCTATTCTTATTCCTTGAAATTTTGAGGTAGTAGGTCTAATTATTTCTGAAGTTGAGTGTCTAGAAGGGGTGATAGGATGAGAGTAGGAAGTCCTATTTGTTTTTAATGAATTTTGTCTACAAAATTTTACTCCTACAGATCCATCAGAATGTTGAGTAATTTGGTCAATTTCTGAATTTCTGTGGGCTGGATAGGGGGAATTGATCGGGGTGGTAGATTCCATGTTTCTGGTAAAGTGACATGTTTCCATTCTATAGTTTTCGGAAATTAGATTTGGCTCTATTTATTTCCCAAAATACCGTTTGACCTTGTGATTTAATGTGCGATATGACTTGAATATCTAGGCCAGTATTAGTAATTTTGTAGTGTAACCTATAAAATATTTCATAAATATGAGATCCTAACTTCATTTTATAATTATATTTTTTACATTTAAAGTGAGAATATCCAAAATATGAGGATCATTAAGAGAAATGGTAAAATTTGGAAAAGAATTGAAATAAATTGGACCATTACAAAGACTAGTTTCTACTAATCCAAGTAAGGAATCATAAAAATCTAAGTGTCTATAATGCAAGAAACACACTGGTGTCTAATCCTTCCCTTGTTAAAGGTTTTATAGCAATTTGAACAAGACCAATATGCAGATATTTATAACCAGTCTTAATATGTTTAATAATAGAAGATTTTGAAAATAAATGTAATGTTTGTTGATCAGATACTAAAGGTAAAACTTGTTCTTCTGTCTTTATAGTGTATGCAGACTTAAAATCAATAAATGACTTCTTATAAATTTTTTTAGTATTAATCTTTGGAGGTTTTCAATCAAATAGATCTCTGTCTTCCCACAATGTTTCTCCTGTGGTGATTATATTCGAATTTTCTGGGTTGTCCCCTAATGATGAAGCTCCAGAATTCATGCTTCTTATGAATTTATCCAGAATACTAGATTTTCATACTTGCTCTTTTGGATCAGACAACGATTTATTGTGGCACAATTAAGTCAAGTAAGCGGTTTTATAACGTGTCGAAGTCCAATTCACAAATTATGAACTTCTATATATGGATATACCCAAGATTTGCATGGCTCTGATACCATTTAGTACCAGGATATCACAAATTTGAATATAACAACCATATTTGAAATCATGTAAGGAAATATAAAGATCTAAAAGAATGAATATGACAATCAATTATATAAAGCAACAAATTATATAAAGAATATTATAACAAGAATATTCAATGAAGCGGAAATTAAAGACATTATGAGTGGAGAAAACTTACTTGAATTTCCGAGAATTTGTATACAAAGATTTTACGGAACAATTAGATGTACAAAGATATTAATTATTCAAGACATCCTATTTCTATATAAAGAAGTGAATGAAGAAGAAATGGATGAAGTACAAGAGAAATAACTTTAGAAGAAGAAATGAAGAACAAGAGAAAGAACTTGAAACAAGCAAGCAAATGCTAGAGAGTGTGCATGAGAAAAGCTCTCCAAAAATGAGTTGTAGTTGTTTCTCCAAAAAATGCCTCCATTTATAGAAATATATATATATATATAAAAAAAACAAAAGGTTCACCCAGAAACTTTTGAGATATTAATTAATTTCCAGTCAATATTTGCATTATTTGACAATTTTTGAATTTCACTAATTGATGGATTAAAATTGCTATATGTATAAATAAAGGATGAAATTTAATGCTAATAATTGTACCAAAAATATAGATTTTTTCTTATAAAGAGATTTTGTGCCTGTACCGGCTGAAGGACGGTGATGACACAACTATGGATGGTTGTATTAGCCCGTTGGATACAGTAATTTGGATTTATTTGAATTTAATTTAGTGTGGTGCCCTCCAACTATACTATGGATTATTTAAAAATATGGTGACTTTCGTCCTAAATTAGAACTTGCGATCTGGTCCATTAATTTTGCAAATTTTATGATTCTATGACATATTTTGCCAGAAATTTAGAAATTAGTTGGAAAATCACATGTGCAAGTCATGTATATTCTTAAATTTAGACCAACACAAAACTTGCACATGCTAATTTTGGACAAATTTAGAAATTTTATTCAAAATTTATTAGAAAATCGAAAAAATTACTAAGATGATAGATTAAATTGTGAGTTTCACTTTTGAAGGTCTAAAACCCCAAACACCTACAAAAAGTTTTCAACAGAGCCTTTATAATATTTAAATCAAAATGATGCCACTAATTAATCTTATCATCGAAAGGTAACACGATCTTGATCTAGAATTACTTGATAACTAAACATTCAGCTTTCGGTCCACAAATATTTGTAAACATTCTTGTTTTAGATATTAGTGCTTAATAATTTTCACTTGATATGCAAAATTTTATTTTAAAGAAATTTATTTGTCGTTTCAGACATAGAAAGTAGGAAAAATAAATTGGAAAATAAAAAAATAAGAAAATTAATAAATTACTAATAGGTTTAGCGAAGTTAATCATTAAAGGCTTCCCATGAAGAACGTGGCCTTGCAGAGCCTGCCTCGCCAACTTCGTGCCCTCAATTTCTTTTAAAGAACACAAAGGTGTAGAGATGGAAGGGGAATGAATTAATGCTGATCACTTCTCCCTGAACGATAAACAGAAATTTAAACTCATAATCTGTCACTTTTGGTGACAAAATGCCGGTGCACAAGTTGTTGGATGGATGGATCACCCTCTGAGAATCTTTGACAGTGCATCATGGTTCTATGTAGCTCCAGCAGTTGATTTTATATGTGATGCCATTAAATGAGTCATGTACAGAGAACAAGATAAATAATAGGTCGTTGGAGGTTCCGATGTGACTGAAAAGCGAAATAGAAAGAGATTAGTGTGCAACGGGGATGTGGTGGAGTGAGGTTTTGTAAATATTTAAAAATGTCATAACTTTCATTGTGAATTAAATTAAAATTCTAAATTGGTCCTATATGTTACTTATTGAAAACATTCTTGTGTTTCTAATCTAAATTTGTTGATTTTTCAAGCAAATTTGTCTTGGAATTTTTTTTGATACCAAAGTTAATTCTTTAATTTTTGCATTACTTAGTATTCAATTTTTTTCTTATCACTATATTTTATAAAATCAAACCATGCTAATGACATGATAAAGTTTATGTCCTCACTTTATGACTGTATTATGATAATTTTATTACTCTTTGTATTATTATTAGTACTATTTTTGGTTATATATTGCAGAAGTCGACCAGTTTTATACAAAAATTTATTGCTTAAAATTCTTTATTGTTTTATTGATTTTATGCAACTTGCCCCTAAAACATCCTCCTAAAATCTCTTATTATAGTCAACATCATATCAAATTTTGAATTCCTGATTAACATCCTAACTTTTGGTCGACGATATCCTCAAATTCACACGAGCACATGACTTGCACGTGCCAATTCCTAACAAATTCAAGAATTTTTATGAAAATGTGTTAGTAAATATAAAAATTCACTAAGACAATATCAAATTGTAAGTTTCACTTTTTGAAGGTTCAATAACGACAAATACCTCTTATTATAGGACAAAACATTTCAATAGAGCCTTTATAATGTTCAAATCAAAATGATGCCATTAATCAACCTTATTATCTAAACGTAACAACACGATCTTGATCTCAAACTTTTTCATAACTAAACATTCAACTTAGTGAACAAATATTTTTAAACATTTTGTGTGTGTTTTTTTTATATTAGTGCTTAATAATCTCATTTGATATGCGACATTCCTTTTAAAGAAGTTTATGGGTCATTCAAACATGGAAAGTAGCAAAATTGTTGGACAAAAATAGCCTTCAAAAATTGTATTAACACTAACAAAAAAAAAAATAAAAGTAGAGAAATCGCAAAATAAAAAAATCAAGAAATTACCTACGTACTTAGCAAAGTTAACCATTAGAGACTTCTTTTGAAGAATGTGGCCTTGCAGACCCTGCCTCGCCAACTTCATGCCCTGGATTTCTTTAAAGTGGACAAAGGCATAGTGATGAAAGGGGAATGAGTTAATGTTGATCTCTTCTTTATTAGCGGCAAATAGAGATTTTAACTCAAATCTGTCACTTTTGTGACAAATTGCCGATCCAAAAGTTGTTGGATGGATGAATCTCCCGTCGCAAATCTTTAACGGCCGCATCGTAGTATTGTGTGTCTTCCACCGCTGATTTTACAGGTGGTACCATTAAACAGGTCAAGTACAGAGAACAAGATAAATAATGGGTCATCGGAGGTTTTGATGTGAATGAATAGTTCAATAGAAATAGATTTGTGTGCACTGGGGATGTGGTGGTGTGAGGTTCTGTAAGTGTAAGGGGGTTGGTTACTGCAGTCTTTTGTTAAATTTATCTGAATTTAATGGCGTTTGGTGGCTCCTGGTTGTATACTGTTATTTATCAAATTAAATTAAAATTTTAAATTGGACCTATATATTATTTATCATAAACATTCTTGTGTTTCTAATTTTAATTTGTTGATTTTTCAAACAATTTTATCTTGAAATTTCTTGACTCTAAAGTGTATGCTTTCATTTTTGCATTGCTTAGTCTCAATTTTTTTTTTTATCATTATATTTTATAACATCAAACTTTGAAATCTTAAAATTATTTATTAATTCCATGTTATTGATATGTTAAAGTTTATATCCTCACTTTTATGATTGTATTATAATAATTTTATTACTCTTTCTATTATCAATGTTACTCTCTTTTGTTATATATTGTAGGAGTCGACCAAATTTTTACAATTTACTACTTAAAAATTTTCATTGTTTTATTGATTTGATGCAACTTGTCCATGAAAAATCCTCCTAAAATCTCATATTATAGCCAAAATCATGTAAAACTTCGAATTCATGACTAACTTCTAAACATTCAATCAACGATATCCTCAAATTTACGCCCGTGCTAATTTTGGTCAAATTTGGAAATTTCTTTCAAAATGTGTTAGCAATAGCAAATTTACTAAATAATAGATCAAATCATAACTTTCACTTTTTGAAGGTCCAAAACACAAAATACCTCTTATTATAGGACAAAAAAATTCAATAGAGCCTTTATAATATTCAAATTAAATGATAATCAATCAACCTTATCATCTAAAGGTAACAAGATCTTAATCCTGAATTGCTTGATAACTAAACATTCGGCTTGGTTCACAAATATTTATAAATATCTTGTGTGCGTTTTTCGATATTAGTGGTTAAAAAGCTCATTTGATTTGCGACATTCCTTGTGAAGAAGTTTATATGTCATTTTAGACATGGAATGTAGCGAAATTAGAGAACAAATAATCTATTTAAGCCTTCAAAAACAATATTTACACTAACAAAAAACAATAGAGAAATCATGAAATAAAATAAAATAATAATCACCAACCTGTTTACGAAGTTAATTATTACAGGCTTCCTGTGAAGAATGTGGCCTTGTAGGCCCTGCCTCACCATATTTGCGCCCTCAATTTCTTTAAAGTGGACAAATGCTTAGTGATGAGAGGGGAATGAGTTAATGCTCAAAACCTATCACTTTTGGTGACAAATTGCAGATCCATAAGTTGTTGGATGGATGAATCCCCAACTGCACATCTTTCACGACTGCATTGTGGTTCTATGTACCTTTCGCCGCTAATTTTACAAATGGTGCCATTAAACGGTTCAGGTACAGAGAACAAGATAAATGATAGGTTTTAGGAGGTCCCATGTGAATGAAGAGCTTAATAGGAAGAGATTTGTGGTGCAATTGGGATATGGTGGAGTGAGGGTTTGTAATTAAGTGCATGGGCGGGTGGTTACAATAATATTTTGTTGGATTGTTTTGAATTTTATGGAATTTGGTGGCTCCTGGTTGTACTCTGTATTATTTGAAATCTTAACATTATTTATTAATTCCATGTTAATAATATGAAAAAGTTTTTGTCCTCACTTTATGATTGTATTATGATAATTTTATTACTCTTTTTATTAACATTATTACTATTTTGTGTTATATGTTGCAGGAATTGACCAATTTTATACAATTTACTGCTTAAAATTCTTTATTGTTTTATTGATTTTATGCAACTTGCTACTGAAAAATCCTCCTAAAATCTCTTATTATAGCCAACATCATGTCAAAATTTTGAATTCCTTACTAACTTCTAAACTTTCAGTCTACAATATCTTCAAATTTACACCAGCACACGACTTGCACGTGCTAATTTCAGACAAATTTAAAATTTTCTATCAAAATATGTATCAAATTGCAAAATTTACTTAGATAATAGATTAAATTGTAAGTTTCACTTTTTGAAGGTTCAATAGAGCCTTTATAATAATATATTCAAAATGGTATATGCCATTAATGAACCTTATTGTCTAAAGGCAACACAATCTTAATCTAGAATTACTTTATAACTAAATATTCAACTTGGTCTAGAAATATTTGTAAATATTCTGACTGTTTTTTTTAGATATTTTTGCTTAATAATCTCATTCGATATGCAACTTCTCTTGTATAGAAGTATATGTGTCATTTCAGGGATGGAAAGTGGAAAATTGAACTGTTATTATGTTAGAATTTCTTCTTCCTCAAATAACATGTGATTAAGAAAAGCACTCTCCCATAATGTATGATTAGCTACAAGTCCTTTTTCTTTTTCCAATTAGTGCTTAAACAATTAAGAGATAAATTTGCTAGTTATAAACAGATTCAAGTAGTTCAATCAAAGTTAGCATTTCAACAGGTGCATCATATTTTAGAAAATATTGCATGCACTGCAAAAAATAGAACATCGAACTAAATCATTCTTCATTAATCATTCGTATGACCTTGTTAGTTTTCAAAAATTGGAAATAGAATCTAAGAAAAAGCAACGGCTCTGAAACAACGTATTACCCTGTTAGTTCTTCGAACCACGAAATATCAATCTTAGATTGGATTGAACAACTAAATTTGACCAACCTATAAATTTAATTCAACTAAATACGGTGAAATCATAGCTTCTATTTCGAATAACAATCCAAAACTCAACACTCTATCAAGTCATTTACGTTCTCATTGTAATCGAAAGGAGAAAAAAGAAAGAAGTAATAGCTTAGCATGTGAAGTTGTATCCTATTTCATTGGAAATAATGGTGATGGCTATGAAAGTGCAGCGACAGTCCAACATCTCTGGGATCTAGGCTCAAGAAAGAGGAAGACTCACTATCCATACAACACGCTTTTATAAGTGAAAATGCACTTTCTTATGCATATGTATTTTTTATGTGTCCAGCTATTAATTCTTAAGTTTGACAGGTGTCCAAGTTGGTTGGGGTTCAAGGTGCATAGTGGGCTAGGTCGATTCAAGACTGACATGAACCAGCCTGAAAAAGTCCACCCTAGAACCGGCCCACTATTATTCATGGCCGGTCTTAGGGCAGTCTTGAAGCTCTAAGTGTGCCCAAATTGTGTCCATTTTTAAGCCCATATTTAGTCTATGGACCGGCCTGGTTGAGGCCCGAACCAAGCCCAAACCAACCCGCATCAGGTATGTACGTGTTTGTTTTATTTTTTTATTTGAAGTGTTCTTATAAAGAATTACTTAAATTTATAATTATCTTATGAAATAAATAAATAATAAATTAAATCACATAAAAAATTATTTGTAGAAAAATAATAGTTAAGAATATATAATCTTGTTAAAAAAAAGTCCAACAAGCCCGGTCCAAAACTAGGTGGTCCCAAGCCACTGGGTTGGGCTGGTCCCAAGTATTGGTTCCTAGAACCGGCCAAGGACCAACATGGTTCCAAGCAGGCCTAGGCTAAACCAACCCACTTTTTAATTGGTTAAATCCGGTCTTGGGTTGGGTTAGCCAAGCCCGACCTATTATGTATCTTGAGTTGGGGTTAGTTAGGTTGTTAGTTGATTATTCCTTTTTCCTCGCTGTTTCTGGACTTATTATTAAAGTCGAGCTTCCTTGATCTCACTACTGAGAATAATTGAACACAATCAATACACAGGAAATTTTGCTCATAACTTTGCATGACTTCAACAAATTTTTTCACTGCAATTACAGTTTTCAACATGGTATCAGGGCCTTCTTTTGAAGGTCTCTGCATACTTCTCTCATCAATGTACAAACCATGTTCGATTATATTTATCAATGGCACCCAGAGGTTTAGAGGTGACTCAGACTGCTCCGGTGAATCAAAGTGCAATTGTAAACCAAACAACGGTAGATATGGAACTCTTACTTAAAGCACCGAAAAATGCGAATGGATCGGCCCAAGAATGCGCATGCATAAGCGGTAATGCAAAAATGCGTAAATAAAAATGAAACATAATAAAACCATAATTCCAAGGGGTGTACCCTTGGAATTTTCGGGGATTCGATATAGTTAATCACAATACGAACAAAGTTAAACGGGTCTAATGGTAAAAGAAAAAAAAATAAGAGGTGCATAAATCATAAATCATAAATCAAAAGTTACCTCTTTGATTTGATTTACTAGGAACCTCCTTTGTTTGGTTCGTTCACACAAGGCTTCAACGTAGAGACTCTCTAAAGTTGCGTCCATACCACACCGGAATCGAGATACCTCAACTCAATCCATCAAGTGTGTATTGGAGAGAGGCGGCAGAGTGGATGTATTAAAATGTGTCTAGGTTCATCTATCATCCATTAGGTAATAAAATCCTTTATTTCAAATAAAGGATGACTAACATGGAACTTTCGAAACGTGAATTTGTTAGTCAATAATTTTCTTTTTTAAGATATTCCACCAACTTCGTTATGGGCTTGCATTGGCCAATTTTATTGAATAAAATGCAAGGCCCAATTATCTTAATTAAATTCAATTTAATTAAAGTCAACTTAATTAAGTCCATCATATATTTAATCCAATTAAATATATGAGTCCAATAAGTCTTTATTAACTAATCAGTCTAACTTATTAAATAATAAGAGCTAGCCCAATATAAATTAATCTTATTAATTTAGTCTTGGGCTCCTCCATCCAATGGATCCCTCTCATTAATAAGTAATTCAATTACTTATGGAATTAATCTCTAATTAATTCGTCGTCCCTTCTCAGTGATTTGTGTGTGACTATTTAGGTTCACCTTTCAACTAGACTTGCGCTGGTGTTAAACACTATTATTAATTAAATCTAATTTAATTAGTAACTCTCGATCAACCCTTGATTAATAAAGCCCATCACCATGGGTGGCCGTCTAGCAATGGTCCATGGCACTAGAGACTAGGCGAATATCCATATGGACTTTTAGACTTCGAGTCTATACAGCTACGGTCCTTTTGTCTACCATCTGCCAGTCTTAGTATAGAGCATAGAATTGGGTGTCGATTCCCATCCTGGACTAGCCGTCTATGCTTAAGATTTATGATCGTGTTATGCCAAATTGCTCAACACAGGAACCTCTTTTTCCTATTTTATCAATTAATGGCCACAATTTTATAGAGCATAAACGCATCTCCAAGTGCATAAGACATACCTCTGTCATGTTTTGACAGGGGACAGATCCTCTTCTTGGAACTCACCGTCATCGCTACATGCTTTGACTGTACTGGATAAGACTTATGATGATAGCGGTATCTCCTATATGTCTGGGACACGATCACCTCTCGCACAAATCCAAGATACAGCCATTGCATGCACGTGACTGCGTAATCCTCAAGTCTAAGGACTACTCCTGTACTACACCTAGCCAATCGACTCATTAAGATCGCATAGACGTCCCACGTCTGTTGCCGATGAAACATGACACTCATCAAATGAATGCGACTCTTAGTGCAAGTCTTCCTAGAACACTCGATGCCCATTCTCAAGGTCTTCGACTTAGAACATTTCAGACCCAATCCTAGACAGTTAGTTTCATGAACGCCATCCAATGCGTGGTCCAACTGTTGCACGATTGTTAAAGTGGTCTGTGGGCTTTGTTGTGATGTTTGACAGGAATGCAAACAAATGTGTAATGAGCACAACAAATGAAATGCTAACAGCGAATACTCATTTTATTCAATGAATAATATTACATAAAATTGAGTTACTAGCAGAATAGATCACAAGTATGCCAATATAATTGGCTTTCAGGTCACATATTCTAACACTTTCAGCTTTATTCATTCGACCATCTTACCTGGATCATATTGTAAAAGCAGCTCTTGCTGCAAAAATGAAGCTGGAATTTATATATATGGAAGCTTGGTACGAGCTGCTGAAGATTCAGAGGAGTTTAAGAAATGGAATCGAATTCATTCCATGTTGACAACTTGGATCCTAAATTCTATTTCAAAGGATATAGTTGAGGCAATCATGTATGTGAGTTCAACAAGGGATTTATGGATGGAATTAGAAGCTCGATATGGAGAGAGCAATGGTCCATCATTCTATCAATTACAGCTTGAGATCAGATTCATCGTGCAAGGAAATATGTCAGTGACAAATTACTACACCAAAATAAAGAAATTGTGGGATAAGTTGGCCTGCTTGGCACCAACTCCTAGATGCGCATGTGTTGGATGCACATGTGGAGCAAGCAAGGCTGTCGTAGAAATGAATGTGTTGAATCAACTAATTATGTTTTTCGTAGAATTAAATACTATATTATGATCGAGCTCGAGGTTAGCTCTTGTTGATCGACCCCTTACCTGGTGTATCAAAGGCTTACTCAGTATTGTTGAGGATAGAGAAACAAATGCAGGTGAATGAAGGCAACATAGAATTGAATAGTAGCGTTGCCTATCAAGCAAGAGCATAGGAAGCTCACAGAGAGGCGATGAATAAACGGACTTAAGAAGAAGGCCTATGTTGATAAGAATTCAATGTTTTGTGATAACCGTCAAAAGTCATGACATTAAAAGAGACTTGCTTCAAGTTGTTTGGGGTAGCTGACTGGTATAAAGACCTAACCGAACAGAAGAAGAACATGGGGAAAGAAAAATATTTTGTAAAAACAGTTATTGAGGTGACAAGTACTACATAGGCAGAAGAATTCGACATTTTTGACATCGTTAGATCAGAATTAAGATTTAGATTAAAGACTTAATTAAGAAGACTGATAAGACAAGATGCTAATGGATCCAGTGAGAGTCAATTATCCTCATTTACAGGAGTTTGTAGGTACTACTATGAATTCTGATTTTATAAATTCTAGTCAGTACATATTGATAGGGTGTCACAAGTCACATGTGTGCAAATATTCATCTATTCACTCATTTTACTAAACTACAAAAGCCTATGATCATACACCTGCCAAAGGGTAATACTCAACATATTTTGCACATAGGCTCGGTACAGCTAACCATGGATATTCTTCTTACATAAGTCTTGCATATTTCCTACTTCAATGTCAACCCCATTTTTTTTAGACAGTTATGTAGCGCACTACCTTTGAAAATTGTGTTCCTGAAATCTAAATGCATCTTGCAGGACTAGAAGAATGAGAAGGTTATAGCAGTAGAAGAATGAGAAGGTTATATGTTTTGGACTCTACCGCTTGTGATGGAAATAAGCCTAATAAACTTTCATTAGTTCATTTCAGTTGTAACTCCAGCTTATCTCAGGCAATATCATATAATAATGACGTTCAGTATAACGGACTTGACCATTTGTCCAAGAACTCAATGACACATATTTCTTGTTCTACCATGGTCTCTGCTTCTTAAAATGTCATCTATAATATATGTCTCTTAGCTAAACTTCATAGATTACCATCTCATTCCAGCAACATTCACTCCAACTCCATCTTTGATCTTATCCATGTCGATATTTGGGGACCTCATAGGCAACACACAATCTCTAGGTGTCAATTTGTTATCACTATTGTTGATGATTTTAGTAGAGCAACTTCGGCATTTCTAATGAGACACAAGACTCTATTTCCTACAAAAAATTTGCATCTTGTTCGGACACAATTTGACAAGATAATAAAGTGTGAGAGATCAGATAATGGCTAGAATTTCTCAACGAGCAATGTCAGAATTCTTTCATATCCCCAGGATCATTCCTCAAAAGAGTTGCATGTACACACCACAACAAAATGGAGTAGTGGACTGTAAGCATAGGTATCTTCTAGAGGTTGCAAGATCCATTATGTTTCAGGTTTTACATCCTAGGAAATTTTTGGGTGATGCCATTCTTTCAACTACTTATCCCATAAATAGGTTCCGTTCTCCTCTTCTTAATTGTAAAACACCATTTCACATTCTATACAACAAGCTAACCTCGTATGAACCCCTTAAAACATTTAGTTGTCTTTGTTTTGTTGTCAATAAACTCAAATTTGATAGGTTTGCCTCTAAATGTATCTTCCTCGGTTACCCCCTGGTCAGAAAACATATAAAGTCTATGATCTCGAATCTTACGACGCATTTGTGTCTCGCGATGTTAAATTCCATGAATATGTGTTTCCTTTATCTCATGTTAATCCCACTCTTGCACACTGTCCATTGCCAAAGATTCCACTTGCCACAAATGTTGTTATCCCCATACCTCCGACAAATTTATCCCCACCTAAACCATCTCTCCTACCTTCTTCCCATTCTAATTCTACTACTGTCCCTTACACACAACCTAGACAGTCATAGAGGGACCATTAGCAATATCTTCGCTTAATGACTTTGTATGTCATATAGATGATTATGCCTCTACATCAACTCTCAGAAACTTTACCCCTGCATCCTTGAAATTTATGGCATTATTATCTATTTTGCAGGAACTAAGGGCTATTAAACAGGCTTCTATTAGAACCCCATGGGTGAATGCTATGACCCAAAAGCTTATGGCCTTTGACAACAATGACATGGATGTTGGTCCTTTACCTAAAGGGAAGAAGACGATTGGTAGTACATGGGTTTTAAAGTTAAATTGAAATATGATTATTCTGTTATTGATACAAAGCCCGACTAGTGGCCAAGGGCTACACCCAGATTGATTACACTAAGAGCTTCTCACCAATTGCTAAAGTTGTTACGGTTTGCCTCGCTTGGCTGTTGCTATAGACTTTCGATGGCACGTGCACCAGATTGATATAAATAACGACTTTCTTCACAGTCATTTGCAAGAAGGAATTTATATGACCACTCCTAGAGGTTAAGTTGTTGATCCAGGCCATGTTTGCCACTTGAAACGCTCATTGTATGGTTTGGAAGTAGGATTCGCAAAAATGGAATCGAGAATTCTCCAACCAACTGGTCTGCTTGGTTTTCATCCTTCTACCCACAATTATTGTCTTTTCATCAAATGTGTTAACTGATGATTGCATTGGTCTTTTGGTCTATGTCAATGAATTTCTTGTTATGGTCCCTAGAGAAGGAGTCTGAACTCCTCTTTTGACCTAGTCACTCTCAAAATTGGGTAGGACTTTATTTAGATAGATCGGGTTTGGTTTAATTCAACAATTAAATCAATTCAAGCCCAGCAAAGGTCCATTTGATTTTTAAATTGGCCTAATTAATTTTAAAGCCCAAGAGGAGTCGAATAGATTTTTTGAGGGAAAAGCGGTTTGAATATATATTGCTAGAAAAACAAAGTTAGTACTAGGCAACAAGACAAGCAATAAAACCAAAAAAAAAGGAAGTCAATAATATTAATGCCCTAGTTAACTATCCAAGTCAGCTGCTAGGCCCAAATTTAATTAATTCATTTAATTAAATTCTGACTACACTTCCCAAGACATATAATAACCAAATTAAAGACATGGGCATCTTTCATCAAGCCCAAGATACAACCATTACATGCATGTGATTGTTATGGTTCTTCAAGTCTAACGACTAAATCAAGCACTATTGAGGCCGAGAAATGGAAGTCATATGTACCGACCAAGCCTCAAAGGCTTACATATGATGACAACTTGTGAGCCAGTTCGGTTGACTTGATAACCATCGTCAACTATCCACTAAAGTTGCACAAACGTCATACATTTATCGTCGATGAAATGCAACACAAATCTAAATGAATGCAACACTTAGTACAAGTCTTAATAGAACCCTCGATGTCTGTATCAAGATCCTCAACTTTAAACATTTTAGACCCAACTCTCAAAAGTTGATTTTATAACTGTTAATCAATGTGCAACCCAACTACATAGATTGTACTATTGGTTTGGGGATCTTGTTGCAATTTTAAAGCAATAAGGCATAATAATATAAACAATAAACACATTTCCAATGAATTCTTACTATATTAATTTAATTCAATAAGTCTTATTGTAATTTTAGTCATGTAATTATAGATATGTGACATATTTGTAAGATTTAGAATTTGCAATTTGACTCATTAATTTTGTAAATTTTATGATTTGAGGATACATTTTGCCAGAAGTTTGAAAATTAGTGAAAAATCATATGTGCAAGTTACGAATATATCCTCAAATTTTACATCAACACATGAATTGCACGTGCTAATTTTCGTTAAATTTAGAAATTTTGAGCAAAAAATGTGTAGCACCCCCTACTCCCTACATTTAATTATCACTATTTCATCCTTTCCTTGATTAGAACTCATTCTATAAGTAATTCATTATCCGTAAAATAAATTCTATTTTATCAATATAATATATATATTGCAATGCATAATAGATATTGCCACAAAATTTATATTTACCCCCACCAAATGTCCTCATATACATAACGTCAAAGGAAAATAGTCCAAAGTTTTAACACAAACTCGGCAAAAGACTAGAATATTTAACAATCAAACAACCAAAAATTTCGACTTCAGATGTCACGGCTGACCTACCTAATAAGAATAGCAGCACGACTCAAAGTCCAATGTGGCTAATCAGTGCGACCTATTCTGTGAAAAGTACGTGACAAGAAATGAGCTGTCCACTCAATAAACATAGCTAATAAGTCTCTATATATATACACATACATTGCAAGTCACATACAATGCAATCAAGTCAATTAACAAATATTCGTCATAGAGCAACAACATATGTAAGGAATAATGCATATCCACGATTGTACATCAATTCGGTATATAATATTTGACGTTATCGCTTATTAAGTAAGGGCCCTACTTACTCTAATTGGAATACATTAGTCAATGGTTTTGCCGGCCATCATCATCTAATCAACGTCATATCATAAACAGCATAGAATACCCGTTGTATGTGATATCCCCACACTCTCTACTCTAGTGTGTAGCAATATCAACACAGGACATCACAACAAGAATGGTATCCCCACACCACCCTACCCCGGTACCTACACGCCATGGTACCTAGCTTATTTCATTTATTTTTCATATCACATCATCAATCACATTATCGTAAATCATTAACTATGTTCCCAATTAGGTAAGCACCATATTTTATTTCAAATCACGATCATCATTCCATTCTCTATAATAATTACTTATTCAGTTATAACTTATCAATTCGATTTTATGCAACAACCAATTATACAATCACATAATCATACCACTCTCACGTTCATTCATTACAAGCACATATGACACATAGTAGCAACTCCACCGATATTAAGGTAATCCAACAAATAGTCCACAACCAAATATATAAACAACCAGTATACAAAATCCACGTATATAAATATAAATCCAAGTTCATGATAACATCTAAGAAACCAATATATATATATAATATACAATACTACACACACCACATATAATTATATATAAATCAAATTAGCTATACTTACCTTAAATCCCAAAATGCTTAGATTTCACAAGGGACTGCTCAACCCTCTACTTTAGTGTCACGTCCTATGATAAAGTATTATACGTATAATCAATATATATATATATAGAGTATCATAAAGTCTAAATAAAATATTATATAATGTTTATACATTTTTCATCAATCTTTTAATATTTTATTTATATTGAAGTTTAACCTCTGTCTCAATTTATTTTAGATAAGTACACTTTCTAAACTTTTCAAACATATATTTAATTCATCAACTAATTCATAAGAATTCATTTAACCAAACCCCTTATATATTTATAACTATCGTTTTTAATAGCATCCCTAAATGAGATTATCATTGAAACCTGATTTTCCTCTTTAATAATATAATATTTCTTAAATATAATTTTTGAAATATTTCTATGAATTTTCTTTCAATTTATCGTTAAATATATAATTTAATTAATACATAGAATTACATATTTGGTTAACTGTTCTGACGAATTGTATAAATTAGCTATAATAATAATTAAAGCTAAAAAATCTAATAATTTAATTAATGAATTATATAATTTTTATATCAAATGTGATATTTACTTCGATACTAATTCGAATAGCCAAAATCGTAAAATACTCTGGTTAAATAGTACTTCGCTCAATATAAACTATATTTAATAAATAAACTAATTAAATAACATGATATATAAATTAATATGAATTAAAAAAAAAACATCGCGTACCTCTATTCGTAGCGCAATATCTGTTTGTCTGTATGAGTATTCCACTTTCCTTTTTTTTCAAGCATGTTACATATATATATATATATATATTAAGAGGGGGATAAGGCTGTGCCAACTCCCCCTCTTTTATATACTATATACATTTATGTATATATTATTATTATTATTATTATTATTATTATTATTATTATTATTATTATTATTATTATAATATATTTAGTTTAAACTTTTCTAAAATACCTTTCACGTCCTTCCTAATTTTTTAGTTAATATAATTTACCCCCAAATATTATAACAAACACCAATTTAATCCGTTCAAGTTTTATTATATCTCAACTTCAATCTATAATTTGTTTACTAATTAAATTTAAATTCCTAAATAATTACCAATTAGTCTCTCAATTATGTGAAAAATTTCTACGGACGTCACAATTCTCCCCTCCTAATAAAATTTCATCCCCGAAATTTAACTAACTTACCCGTTCAATGGAATAAATAAGGATATTTCTCTCTCATATGCTCCTCAACCTCCCAAGCCGCCTCTCTCGGAGAATGATGACTCCATCTCACTTTTACCATCGGCATGTCCTTATTTCTCAATTTCACTTACGCTGCTATACAAAATCTCTACTAGCTGCTCCACATATGTCAACTCCTCAGAAATCTCTATCTCCGGCTGACAAATAATGTGGCTAGGATCAAATCAATATCATTACAGCATCGAAACATGGAAAATAATGTATTTGTGACAACTTTGTCTGTAATGCTAGTCGATACACTAGTCATCTGATTCTTTAAAATAATTTCATACGGTCCAATATATCTCGGACTCAGCTTCCCTTGCCTGCCAAACCTCAAGATTCCCCTCCAAGGAGATATCTTTAGGAAGACCTTATTACCTACTTCATACTCCATCTCCCTTTGGTGTTTATCAACATAACTTTTTTGTCGATCTTGTGTTGCCTTCAAGCACTTCTTAACTACTTGTACCTTTTCCACTATTTCCTGCACCAATTCAGGGCGGTCCAGTTGTCTTAATCCTTCTATATCCCAACAAATCGGACTGCAACACCTTCTTCCATATAAAGCTTCATATGGGGCCAAACCGATACTAGAGTGAAAACTGTTATTATATGCAAACTCCATTAGAGGTAGATGATCATCCCAATTGCCCTTAAACTCCATTGTAAGCTCTCATCATATCTTCTAGGGTTTGAATCTTTCTTTCTGACTGCCCATCTGTTTGAGGATGAAATGCAGTACTAAAATGTAATTTTGTGCCCAACGCCCTTTGTAAACTTCCCCAAAAGCGTGAGGTGAATCGATAATCTCTATCTGACACAATAGATATAGGCACTCCATGTAATCTCACTATCTTAGGAATGTATAACCCAGCTAACTTATCCAAAGAATCAGTTATTCGTACCAGAAAAAAACCAGCGGATTTCATCAATCTATCCACGATTACCCGAATAACATCATGCTTTTTGAATGTACGTGGCAACCCTAAGATAAAATCCATAGTGATCTTCTCCACATCTATTCTGGTATTGATAGAGGTCGCAGTTTACCTGGAGCCTGATGTTCAGTCTTCACTTGCTGACATGTCATACACTTAGTCATAAATTCAACCACATCCTTCTTCATTGTCTCCCACCAGTAGTAAGGTCGTAAATTTGAATATATTTTTGTAGTAGCAGGGTAGGCCTGTCAATGAGTCGAGCTCGACCATTTTTGTTGAGCTCGAGCTCGAGCTCGAGCTCGATGCAGTATTTCCGAGCTTGAACTCGAGCTCGAGCTTGAGCTGTCGAGTTCGAGCTCGAGCTTGAGTTTGTTCCAGAAATTGCAACTGAATAGAGGTGGGAAGGAGAGGAATTTTACAACATTACATACAAAATTTTTCAGAAATTTTGCTAATCGATAATGGTCTTCCATACAACATTACAACTCTTTTACAAAAGCAAACAACAACAACAAGAATTAAACAAATCATAGTCCCCTAAAAACACACCCAAACCCAAGAAAAAAAACTAAACAAGATGCTAAAAACACACCCAAACCCAAGAAAAAGAAGAACAAGTCAAATGCAACAGAGAAATAAGGATTACCTTAAAGCCGTACTCGTCGCCGTCCTTGTTGCTGACTTACCGTCCTTGTTGCCGTGAGTTTGGGACTAGGGTTCTAAGAGATGGGTTTAGGGAATAAATGAGTGGAGAAAGATGGAAGCCGTACTCATCGCCGAACACGTCGCCATCCTCGTTGCCGACTTGCCGTCTTTGTTGCCGTGAATTTGGGGTTAGGGATCTAAGATGGATTTAGGGAAGAATTGAGAGAGGAGAAGAATGGAGAAGAAACAGAGAGAGAAAGAAAGAGGAAGAAGAAACGAGAACAAGAGTGAGAAAGTGATGGGTTTTTGATTTTTGACTTTTTGTATTATTATTATTATTATTATTATTATTATTATTATTACTAGTACTATTTATATTATTATTATTATTATTTTAAATCATGAAATCAAATTATAAAATTTTTACATGGATATAGTTGAAATTAATATATGTTCACAACCTACAAAATCTATATATTTATAAATGTTAGTATAATATTGATGTAACTATCATCTTACATTGTTGAACTACATGGGTTAATCGGGCCATCAAAATTCAGATGAGACCGTTAGATATGATAAAACTTACAAAAAAATACATTTGGTAAAATTTTAGACTTATTGGATATACGGATGTTGAGATATCGTACTCGAAACATAAGAGTAATCATTCAAGAGGGCGTATCATTGAATCAGGCCATGTGATTATTTAAATCATACCATCGGATATGATCTAATGGACACAGTCTTATATATATTTAAATTTCGTATGAATCAGGTGCCCGGATTTTAAGATATAGTAATTATTGATTAAACTTTTTAATCTCATTATATATATAATAATATAATAATTAGAATTGTTCAACCACCATCATCATCATCATCATCATTATTGTTGTTGTTGTTATTATTATTATTATTATTATTATGATTTTTAGATTAATTCATAAGAATTACTAAATTTTGACATAAATTTATAAATAATAAAAAATTATAAGTGAATTACTTGTCAATTTAAGAAAAATATAACGTAATACAAATATATATTAAAATATAACATAAAGTTTATATATGTCATATTAAATAATAATTTTAATTATAAAAAAATTATAATTTACTAAGTTGTTGATTAAATTTATTTTTATATAAAGATTAAATGTATAAATTAAAGTACCATAATTTATTATTAGCCAAAATAAAATATATGATATTGATTAATAATTATAATATATGGTCAATTTTGATTATAAAACTGATCAAATATTAAATATATAAAGAGTTCAAAAATAAAAAAATATATAAAAAAAATAAAAAATATTCACCAGGCCTACATTTGAGCTCAAGCTCGAGCTCGATAGGAACTTGAGCTTGAGCTGGCTCGACTCGAGCTCGAGTCGACCTCAAAGTCGAGCCGGCTCGACTCATCTGCCACCCCTATACCAGGGTGCATCACATATGGTGCATTATGAGCTTCTCGCAAAATCTCTTCTCGTAACCCATCCATATCAGGAGTTATTTAATTTTTATTAATAAAAAAAATTATATTAATATAATTATATTTAATACTATAATTTTATTATGTCTAGTCGTGTTTTAAAATCACGACTAGATAATAAAAAATGGTCAAAAATCAATTTCCTGCACAATTCGCCATCACAGATCGCGACTTGATGTCGTGATTTCTAATCACAACACCATGTCATGATTAGTTATTGCGACTTGGCTATTTTTCCTTTTTTTTGTTTAAATAATTTTTTATAATTTAATTATATATAAATAATTTTTAAAAATATATTAAAATCCAAAAATTTATAAAGTTAACATTGTATTAATTTAAAAAATTACAATTAAGTGTACAAATGTAATACTGTATATTTTGTACAATTGTAAAAAATACAATGAAGTATTCAATTTCAAATGTCAAAAATGTCCACCCATTCCACAATTGTGTCTATTGCGTTGACGCCGAGGTCTTCTTATTTTCTCGCCCACATTTTGCACTGGCTCATTTTGCGCCTCATTTTCATCACCACCAAACCGACTTGATGTTGTCGCGAAACTAGACTTCACATTGTCATGATATGCACCAAACGATGAAAATGGAATTGGTGAAATATTGTATCCTTGTGCATATGGTTGATAAATACTAAGACCAAGGTGAAGAGAATAATCTTGTGTTTGGTTTGGCATATATGGAGTCGATTGAAACCATTCGTCTTGAGACGGTTGAGGCATGTAATAATCGTGAGGCGGTTGAGGCACGTAATAATTTTGAGGTGGATATACTGTAGAAGGACCAGCTATATCCACCCCAATATCATGACGTTCAACTGAACCAATAGACATTCGGCTAGAACTTTTTCTTTACTTGTGGGATGTTGTGGGAGCATCATCGGATGGAGAAACAATTTGTTGTGGCTGTTGGGTTATCGCTTTGTTGATAATATGTAACCCATGTTCAAATCTATCCAACAATTGACTATATCCTTCAATATTTAGTGGTCTAGATCGACATAAAGTTTCATGGGCATTCACCTCATTTGCCTGAAAATTGTAGAAAAATAATGAGCCTTGTGTTGATAAAAAAAATCTGAAATAAAATATGTAATATTATATAACCATGTACCACAACTTGCAACATAGGTGTTTCTCCAGGTTGGTACCTGCTTTCTACAAGTCTATCAGTAGATGACGACACAAAATTTCTTATTATGTTGTAGTACCATTCCCAATAACCTCGTTCTGTTTCCCTTCTATTCGAAATGGGTGGTCTCTGTACAACTGTGTCATATCATCTTTGCAGGTACCAATCTATGCCCGTGTGATTTTTACGGGAAATCTGATGGAGGCTCATCCCGGGTATCCGTCGATTCTGGTACATTTTGCATCATCCCGAATTGGTGAACAACCTGTACAGGATGATGCATTTCAACTATCGCGTAGATTATCAATGGACATGATGACCTCCACAATTGGGGGTTTAATTCATCGGCGTAAGCCATAATGACATTCGAGTCCATGTCATACGGCTGCCATATGAATTGTAATAAATAAAAAGATATAAATTAATACGCATTTAATTCACGGTATAAATATACGTAGAATAGTAAAATTAAGTTACCTGATCCGCCTGCATCTCATCTAGTATTTCACGTATGACTCGTACAGTTCCCCGTACTATTCGGGTGAAAGTGTGCTGACAATTCCAAGTAGCACCATACATGGTGCTGGTGGGAGCCAGCGATTGTTGTCCATTTGGACTTGGCCCATAAATAGTTGCTGAGCACCAAGTCCAGGGCAAAGTGGAGTAATCCGTGAACATGCCCAAATCTGCACGAACAATACAAATATGTGTTATTAATTAATATTAATAGCAAAAAAATTGTGTAAGAGTTATTAAGTAAATTTTACCTGTAGCAATTGCAGCGCGCCACCAATTGCCGCTTTGCCTTTTGTGCTAGCATTGCATAATTAGCTATATAAAAATGCTAGCACAGCACTCCCCCAACTATAGTTTCTCGTTGTTTCTATATTTTCTAATTTTGAGAGATATAGTAATAATACATAGTTACCTGAGGAATTTGGGCACATCAATCCCTCCAATGCAACAGCACGGGCGTACTAGACAACGAGGTCGTGGGGAGTGTTATAAGTGATATCAACTGCCACCAAATGAGATGTAATTGAGGATGTCTGTAGTCTTGAGCCTTTCAATGCATTTGCATCCGGGCTAAAGCCTAAGTAAGTAAGGCAATGTTCCTGCCATTGTTGTGTTGTGCAGTCGAGATCAATTCCACTCACCGGTTTGCCGTCTATTGGGAGTGCCCATATTATTTGAATATCTTGTAGGGTAATTATGGTTTCCCCTACACGAAAATGAAAAGTGTGCGTCTCCGATCGCCACCTCTCCACTAATGCAGTGATGAGATGTTGATTTAATTGAAGGCGC
The DNA here is from genome assembly GCF_026168435.1 of Sesamum indicum. NCBI lineage: Eukaryota > Viridiplantae > Streptophyta > Magnoliopsida > Lamiales > Pedaliaceae > Sesamum > Sesamum indicum. The sequence goes on along the minus strand of NC_142664.1, from coordinate 16,517,616 downwards.
CCACACTTGTAAACTCCATAAAATCCTATTTGATGTAGGATTTCTTGTACATATAGGATGGCATCCATAAAATCCATAAAATCCTATTTGAAAGGATGGCATCCAAACTGTGAAAGACCATATAGGATACGACATACCATACACCAAAAGGCATGGTACAGTTTGAAGATGGCATGTGAGATGGTTTATGGCACATGGGAGAGCTCGGTTCAAAAGCTACCCAAATACTTGGGATCTCTCCAAAAGTATAATCTAGGAACGATTGTTGAATGGCAACACAAAGCCCGCAACACATCAACCGGTGCATATGTGATAGGATACATATTCTGGGCGTTCAAGCTGTGTATTGAACGGTTCCAACATTGTCGCAAACTTATCAGTGTAGACGGGACCCATCTATACACAAAGTACAAGCACAAGATGTTGATTGTTGTTGCCATGGATCGATGAAGAATCACATTTATCTTGAAAGTGGTTTCTTAGACAATTGAGCAGACATATTATATGAGGGAGACGGGGTATCTGCCTTATTTCTGACCGCCATGCATTATCACCAGAGTGCTACGTGAATGTCCGGATTTCGTGCCACCTAACGCGTGCATTGGTATTGCTTGCGGCATGTGTGTTGCAATTTCAACAGTAAATAAAAAAATATTGTGTTGAAGGATCTTTGTTGGAAAGCTGGCTCTGAATATCAGATCAGAAAATTCAATCGCATTATGGAGGAGATAAAGAGCCAGAAACTAGATGCGTTTCAGTGGTTAGATAGGATCGACAAGGAAAAATGGACAGCATCTCATGACGGTGGATGGCGATGCAGAATTCTGACGAAAAATATGTCGGAATACATATATAGAGTATTGAAAGGCGCTCGCCACCTACCGTTGACAGCAATTGCTGAGATGATGTTTCAGTGAAATGTCCATTATTTCTGTGAGAGGTTAGCGAGAAGTTCTGTAATGTTGGCCAACAACCAACTGTGGACGAATTTTGCACATAGGATGTTCACACATTGGCATTAAAATTTTGTTGAGCATACCGTCACCAAATACTATCAGTTCCAACAGTCTGCCTCAGTTGTTATAAGACGTCACAGTGCACATGGAGTCAACACCCATGTTGTCAAAATTGCGAATCGAGAATGTTCTTGCGGCAAATGGACTCAATTTGGTATTCCTTCCAGTCACGCGCAAATGGTATGTGCTGCATTCATGATTAATGCTGCATCAATGGTGAAGGATTATTACGATATAATTGCTTATAAGAATATATATTCTAGGTCATTTGAACCTGTGCATTACGAAGATTATTGGGATGTACCGGTATTTGAGTTGGTCAACGATGCTACTATTCGCATCTCTTCGCACCATGGCCGAAATCAAACAACACAGATTCACAACGAGATGGATTGGGCGCAAACACGTGCACGACAACAAGCGCAACAAAGAAATTCTTCAATATAATCAGATGCGCCGGTACCGGGTTGCCAGGAATAAATGTATACTTCTTGTATTTTTTACAATGGTACAAAAATTTACACTATTATATTTGTACACTTAATTATAATTTTTTAAATTAATACAATATTAATTTTATAATTTTTTTAATTTTACTATGTTGTTAAAAATTAATTATATATAATTAAATTATACAAAGATATTATGAGTTTGACTATTTAAAATAGTGTCGAATTCAACATCAAATCGGATATAAAAATGATATCGTTCATTAATTAGATTGTTAAATTTATTAGATTTGTATATTGCTATAGCTAATTTATACAATTCCATTGGAATTATTAACCAAATACGCAATTCTATGTATTATTATTTAATTAAATTATATAGTAGCAAGGGATTGATAGAAAATTCGTAGAAATATTTCAAAAATTATATTTAAGAAATAATATGTTATTAAAGAAGAAAAATGAGGTTTTTAATGATAACTTAATCTAAGGATGTTATTAAAAATGATAGTTATAAATATATAAGTGATTTGGTTAAATGAATTCCTATGAATTACTTGATAAATTATAAATGTCTTTATGAGGCCTAGAGTGTCTAGTTATTAAGAAGAACTAGAACAAAGATTTATATTTTAATAGAAATGAAATATTAAAGAATTATTAAAAATTGTACGAATAGTATTTAATATTATACTTAAAGAAATTACGATATTCTCGATATATTAATTGTGTGGTGTAACTCATTATAGGATAAGGGTGTAAGGTGAAAGGACTGACAATTATTGATTGAGTAGACAAAAGCGTTGTGAAGTCTAGGTAAGCAAATAATTAGTATTATCTATATACGTTCAACTTATTTGTGGTATTACTGATATATAAATTTGTGGTTCATGCTGACATTGATTTATCTGAAAATATATGAGTGATGGATGATTTGATTTGATTGGTATTGTGTACGTGGAATGAGGAAATACGTTGAAATATTATGTTTGTTGTTTGATGTGTTGTGGATATCTGGAATGAGAATTTATTGATATATGATTTTACGTTACTAGTTGCTTATAAAAATGGTGATATGTGGAAATGAGGGAATGGTGGAAATTGAATATAATTGTGGTATAAATACCCCCTTGATGTGTTGAAAAGCATGTAAGGTGAAATGAAATGAAAAGAGCTATGATGCGATATGAGAAAGAAATGCTGCGATATGAAAAAAAATATGATATGGAAAGAGCGATGCTGTGATATGAAAAGAGCGATGCTGCGATATAAAGGAGCTATGATGCGAAATGAGATTGATGAGCCGGCTGTCAAGGGGATTCACTTGCATTTATATAACGGTGCGATTGAGTTGACGGAAAAAATACGATATCACTTTCTGGTAAGCAAACTAGGGAAAATGAAGTTTACTTGATAATCTTATTGTGAGATAGCTATGTGGTGTAATACAGCTGATTATGTTGGAATTAAATTGACTGTATTTCATGCATGTTGCCTACTTATCCTACTTGGGCTGTATTTGATATACATATATAGATAGGGCTGGTTATTTACTTATTGAGTGGCAGGTTCATCCCTCTGCTGACATTTTCTTTCAAGAGAAACTTTGAGGTGTCTGCCTGTCGAAGGCAAGGTCTAAACACCATATTCAGGCAGGTCGGGCCAGTATGCGATTTTCTCCTCATTGTCAGTTAAAATACAAATCACATTTTGTTTGTATAATGAGAACGGAAAAGAGTGGGGATTACTTGTAATGGATCACCTTGTGGTGTTTGACATGTATATATAATGTTGTGGGTTGATTATGCCTGTTATGACATTGGGGTTACTTATGCATATTGATTAGATGATTATGTGCATTTATATACAGAAACACATCGATTACTTCAAGTATGACTTTTAGGGAAGATATAGCACTAGTACCTATAGGGTGCTACAAAAATTACCCTTAACTAGCCACAGGCTATCTGCAAACTGAGTGGCAAGCATCCTCAAACAACCCCATAAATCACGGCGATCGGTCAATTCATTAGCTCCATAGATAATAGTAATATGAACAGACTCATGGATTCCTCTAATACTAACAGATCAGTGTGTATATTGAGGAACCAAATCCAGCACATCAACATCAATAAAATCATCGTTCCATGCAAGCCAGATAGGGTTACCCACCGAAACATAATCCACAAGCCATTTCCGATGAGGTAATAATGAAGATTGAATACAAGGAATATTACTCATGCGAACTCATGTTTCAAGAAGACCAAGAAAATGTAACATAAAATAAGCAACGAGATCCTTCACTGCTAGCTGATGGTCCCTTTTATTCAGACCACAAACATTCCACATTGTTGCGTTCAACATAGCCATTCTCAGGGTTGCTTGGCTTAGGACCTCGTGGAATATCATCTGTGTCATAAAGGAGATGTAAAGCATCAAATATATTATAATTGACTAGTGCCTTACCATTATCTTTGTGTACCGCATCCCCACTTCAGGTGGGTCTATCACGTGCTTCTGATGGCTGTGGGGCCTCCCCCTCCCTCGGAGGCCGAGACGGTTCAAATGGAGGACCTTGTGTCTGTCGTGAAGTACCCTCCTCCCTTGAAGGTCTTGACGTGCTGGAGGTAGTAGCCTTAGGAACATAAACGGTAACCGATGGCTTATGAGGTTACGCCGGACTAGTCAGCATACAATCCTTAACCGAGTGACCCAAACTCATACATCCCATACATTTTGGAGGAACCCATTCATACTCGACATCAACTTTGCGCGATTACACCCCTTCCTCGTCCAGGGGTCATGATAATAATGTGCTTTGACAGTTTCGAACTAATGTCTAGCATCACACACACACGATCAAAATCCAGTCTTGTGCATGATCTCGTGATTGCATGTGAATATAGTGGCTTCCCCACTCCACTTGCCACTGTGCTTAACCCTTCCGTTGTCCAAAGCTCCACGGGAAGGTGCCTTAATTTGATCCAGACCGGAACCTGGGTGTGCTTGAGTTTTCGGATCGCCATGCCTAGCTCCCATTTCTAAAATACAATGGGTTGATCCTGGAACAACCATGGTCCACCTTCAATAAAATCTTCCATATCAGCAATTGATTTGAACTAGAAAAAGAAAAATTCATTTTTGGTGCCCGTGACCTCTCATAATACCAACCAAATCGATGAGACAAATTCTTTCAAATGATGAAAATATGGTTATATCTCTAGAAAATACACAACGGCCGTCGATTTTCATCACCGGGACCAATCACGGATAGCATCCAAAGTTGGTCGAACAATGACCTCGCCATTTTGCAATGTAGGGTTTAGACCTATGTTTTATTAAACAAAGTTTGTTTTCCTTTCATACTAACATGTAGTTATAATTATGGTTAAAAACTTTACCATAAAAATGCATGGATTTAGACCTACGCTTGGGCCAAGTTTGGTGGAATTATGAGAACGTTCAAAATTTAGTTGTTTTACACGGTTTTATTAAATAAAGTTTGTTCCCTTTCATACTAACTTGTAGATATTATTACGCTTAGAAAATTTACTATACAATGCATGGGTATAGACCTGCTTTTGGGTCAAGTTTCGTGGAGAAGGGTCCGAGTTGGAAGTATCAAAAAGAGGTGCGAGATCAATCATGAAATTTTTTATTGCTCGTTCATCTAACCCTTCTCCAGACTTGATTAAAACTTTTTTCAATAAGAGCAGGAGATTTACCTAGAGATGGAAATACAACGAGATGATAATAGGGAAAAGACTGAAACCTGCGAAATCGAAGAGTTAGATATTCCCCTAATTTCAGATGTGAATAAGTTAGGGGAGAAAAGATTTCTTTTTACCTTAGAATGTGCATGGTAAAAACAAAGGGTAAATTCCTCATATATATATGATTTATTATGGAATAGACTCAAGACTCTAGCTGACTTCCGTTTCTCCCTATGAATGTGCGAACTTTTAGGGAGACCCTTCTCATTCTTCTTAGAAATCATTAGAAATTAATGGTTATCTCTTGTTTTTATAGATACAAATTTAAAATTCAAGTTTTTACAGCAAAAAAGAGGGAACATTGTTAATTAATTGAGTATTTTTTCAGCCAAGCATTTGTGCTGCCCTGCAGGAGCAAGAACTTATAATACTCTTTGGCGAAGAGTTCTTCAGCCACTCAGCATTACTCTAGAAGCTTAACAGGATTCATCCTGCTGATGAGCAGGAAATTTTTTCTACTTTTTGCAGGACATCTTACCTATTCCAGCATTCCTACTCTACGGCTTGCATTCCTAGAGTGGGGGGAGTGATGATGCCCCTTAAAATTATTGGATCAAGCCCACAAGTTAGGCATAATAGCCCAGTCGACTAAGAACCCATCAGCAGGATGGATAAAAACCCATGAGCAATCCGAATAGTGGCCCATAGGCTTACCTGCTGCTTTATTGAACTGGCAGGCCCAAGAAATAAGCCCATATCAGCCGGACACGTCATTATACAGTTGAGAGAATACGTCATATAGCTTGCCAACACATTTGTATATGTCACCCTAAAATTATCTCTAGGTGGTGCTAGGTAAATCGGTAAGTAATGAGCTGGAAGATCTAAGAATAACCAATTTCCAAAATTATAGGGAGATTTGATAGGATTTAGTCCAACTCATGTATCCCGCTCAATACTTATCCAAATCAGCAACAGTTTGTTCCGGATGAAAGCTGAATCAAAGAGCTTTCTAATGGCGCATGAAACTTTGACCTTATATCCAACTCTATATAAGCGTATAAATAAAGGTCTTGTGTACGTTTCTGGGGACAAGATTCAGCATCAACACTTATTCTCAAACTCTCACTTTCTTGCATCATTGTGCCTCGATTTTCAGGATATTTCAAGCATATATTTTGCATTCCAACAATATTTATCACTCTCACTTTATTTCAAGTTTTTTTTTTTTATTTCTTCTTTAATTTGTTACTAACCTAAGTATTCGAGTGTTAACCTCTATTTTGCAGGGTTAGTCTCAATAATTTTAGAATTTTTCTTGAAAATCCTTCAACCCTTGTGGTGTTGCCAAATTCCTGGTACACATCAACATGTATGAGTTGAGCTTTGTTGGCTAAGGTCGCATTTATGAGATTTGAATACCATAAACTTTTCAGTTGATCATTTTCTTAATGGATCATATTTAAACATATTTTGGCTAAAATATTTTGTTTACATTTGACACCCTTCCATCAGGATTCAAATGAAAAATATTAAAAAAATAATTATATAAATTTCTAATTTTATCCTTCATTTAATATTTTTTAAGTAATATTCTTATACAAGGATAAATATAATATATATAAAGTTAAAAAGGTATAATTATAATAAAATATTATTCTCGAATTATAAACATTGGACAATAAGTAGCCATTTATGGATGAAAAAACTAGTCAGACTTTTGTACTTTTTTTTCCTTCCTATATATTGGTTGAGATGAACACTATTGTTTCATATATTTCCTGAAGCACTAGAAGGGTACTCGAACAAGAAATTCTTAAAAAATAGATGGAACAATAATATTAACTTCACTTCATAAATAGGAAAGAAGCTTTCACTCAATATATAGGAAGTTAAGAAAAAGTACAAAAACTAACTAGTTTTTTTCATTCACATGACTACTTTATATCCATTTGCTATAATTTGTGAGTATATTTTATTACATTTACACTCTTTTCACTTTACATATATTTATAAATATACAAATACTACAGCAGGATATGGAATGAGCAATGAAATAAAAATTTTATCTACTTTTTGGCTAATATCAATATTTTTTGTTCAAGCATAATGGAAGGAGGTCAATATAAATGAAAATTTTTTGGAGGAGATGTAAGTGTTATTTTAAAATTTTTTGGAGAAAAGTGTAATTTCTCATTTTAGAAGGAGTCTAAATGTAATTAATTATATTTTCTTTAATCAATTATATCATAATTAATTGTACAATCCTCGCACTAAATTAAATTTTGGGAATTTCTATCTCAAATTAGATTTAGCCGGACCTGAACAAATAATATGACAAGTACAATAGACGTGTGATTGGATTTCCGTACAGTTCTTAAAAAAAATCAACCACATGCCAAATATGTTGTACTTATACGTTTTGGGAAAAGTGGATAAATTGGAGATTTTTTTTTTTTTTACAAAAATAAATTACAACGAACTCTCTTGAGATTTACCATAATTAAGAATATCCCCTAATTTTAACGGTAGTCTACCAATTAGCTCAATCCGTTAAGATTTCATCCATTTTTTCACGGTGAACGGTCAAAATGCCTTGTGAATTAAAAACTATATTTTTATTTATTGTTTAATTTTTTTTTTAATTTTTTATAGATTAAATTGATAATTTTTTTAATTTTTTCCATCCATCAGTCTAATTTTTTAATTTTTTTAAAGAAAAGAAAAAAATATCGTACGGATAAAATTGATAATTTTATTAATTAATTAAAAAATTATATAATTTTATCAAATATTATAATGTATTTATAATGTTTTAAATGATTAGAGAGATTTATAAATTTGGGGAAACCTCGGTGAGCTAATTGAAAATAGTATAATCTGCAGAGACTGCTCCAAGTCAAAGGGCAAAGTCAGATTTCTTCTCTCCATTTTCTTCTTCCCTTCTTCTCTCCATTTTTCTTCTTCTTCTTCCCAAAAAGAAAGCTTTCTCCTCTCCATTTTTTCCTTCTAAGATGGTAAAGTTTTTTGAGATTTTTTTTCATGTTTGTGACCTTTTTGCTGCTAATGCGAATGATCTGTGTTCTATATGTGTGGTTTTGTTTGTTCGATGTAGCCTTCACTGTCTTACTTGAGACATGCATGCAAAATCAGTTCTTGGAAAAGATTTTTGTGTTCAGTACAAATTAGCTATTGCATGTACTAGTTTAAGGTTACTTATCGATTCTTGTGATCTTGTCTTTAAGGTGAGTGTAAGAAGCAAAAATTGAGAATATAGCAGTGGAAAAATGAGGAGGAGTTCAGACGAGAGCATTAGTTTAGTAGAAACCCCGGCGCGGGTGGAGTCATCTCGCGACTTTTCGAAGAGTAAGATTATCTTGTTCATAGAGGAATTTCTCCTGTTCTATGTAAACTTTAAGCAGCATGCAATCACAAGTTGACACCGACCATGCTAATATGACCGTTTTCAGTGTAAATTATTGACGCCTTTTGCCTTTTGTGTTTATAGGGTACAAAAGAAAATGGGGGAAATGCAAGCACGAGCCAAAAGATTACATGAACAATGATGGTTAGTCACTCAAAATTCAGCTTAAAATGTTAATTTCTCTTACTGGAACAGGATCCACAACTCTTGTCTCCTTATAAATTTTAATTAAAGAAAAACAAAACTTCATCACCAGGAACCCATTTGGCAAAAGTAGGCAGCATTTTTGGGTTTCCTGATGATGAAAACAAAGATGAAATTTCGTGCTTGGGGAGTGAAAAAGGTGATACTAACATTTTCACAGACATAAAAACCCCCGAGGGCCCTGTTTTTGGAAAAAGAAGCAGAAAATATGACGCAGGAATCGACAAGATGCTGATCATGAGACGTGGAACAGGGAATCTGGCACCTAAAGTGGATTTTTTTTATGTTCAACCAGACGATATTCTGGCACCCAATTCTCCGGGCACTGTAACTACAAAGCATCCTAAATGTCAAACTGAGCAACCTGAAGATGTGCTTCAAGTACTACGCGTCTCTGGCAAATCGTCCAATCTGGAAACAGAACAATTTACTTATGATTGTAAAGAACCTGACAAGAAATCCTGTCAGAGATCACTAAATGATGAGATGGAAATGGTTAAAAGAAAGGGACAGAGTGATTTGATGATTGATGCAAATCATGAGGACGTCTGCCATAACATTGATGACAAATCAGCCTCTGACGTTTCTGTTTGGTCGATTGAAGAGCAGGAACATGCTGTAAAAATAACTGAAAATAAATTTGGCTGCATGCAGGATGTCCTTGTTTATCATAGGACGAAAAGGCAGGATGTCCTTGTTTATTGTAGGAAACAGCTCAGAAAGGAGCTTCTTGTTTATCAAAGGAGGAGGAAACCAGCGGTCAGAAAGGAGCTTCTTGTTTATCAAAGGAGGAGGAAACCGGCGGTCAGAAAGGAGCTTCTTGTTTATCAAAGGAGGAGGAAACAGGCGGTCAGAAAGGAGCTTCTTGTTTATCAAAGGAGGAGGAAACAGGCGGTCAGAAAGGAGCTTCTTGTTTATCAAAGGAGGAGGAAACAGGCGGTCAGAACGGAGCTTCTTGTTTATCAAAGGAGGAGGAAACAGGTGGTGAGAAAGCTGTTTCTTGTTTATCATAGGAGAAAACAGGTTGGAAAGCACGTTGAGAAAACCAACACGAGCGAAGAAAAGAAACTAGTATGCTGCTGTCCATCAACACAAATGTGCAAAGAAGGTGTATAATGTTGCTTCTTGAAGTTCTGTTAAGTAATAGTGACATGGAATTTGTTTTACCCTTTATGTGATTATTAGTCAAGTCTATATTATTTTAACATGTATCCTAATTGTTTTTTGTACTTCCTACATGGTGCAGGGCCGAAGAAAAGTGTTCTGAAAAAGATGGCCATACCAGTTCTTATGATTTCAAAGCATCCAAGAAGTAGAAAACAAAATACGAAATCTCTAGTGTGCAGCAAAAGTAAAAAATGTTTAGTTCGTCTCAGGCCTAAAATGCAATCAATACCGAAAGTCGATCTTGATGAAAAGACAGTGAGAGAATGGAAAGTCTTGATGTATAATCAAGATTCTAAAGGCCTTGAAGAAGATGATGAATGGGAAAGAGAAAGATGGGAGAAGGAGAGGATATCGTTATACGATCAAGTAAAATCATTCATTTCCATCATGCAACTTATACAAGGTACTTCTTGTGCAGTGTTAGTTCATCTTGTCTTAGTTTATTTTATCTCTAGTCAGTTTGCGATTATGCACTTGAGAAACATGTATTACTTCTGAGACAATTAACATTATAGGATAAAATGATGAATTTCTCAGGTGAAATGCATTTTTCCCATTGGAAAGGTTCCGTGGTGGATTCTATAGTGGGGGCATACCTCTCGCAAAATGTGAGCGACACTCTTTCAAGGTAAGTTCAAACCCAAGATTAGCTTTGCAAAATTTTTCCATTTTTCTTGACTCTATACTTCCGTTGCAGCTCTGCCTTCATATCGCTTGCTGCCAAGTATCCAGTTGGGGCAACTAGAGTAAATTCTCGCAGCAAGAGTGTTAAGAAACGGAAGTCTGAAGACATATGTTTCAAGACTAATACAAATTCGAAAAGAAAAAGAATGAAGAAGGAACATGATGTAATCGACTGGAATGCTTTGTGGAAAAGTTGTCCCAAAGGTGACAGGGGAAAGACAACATACACGTACGGTACATTAGATGCTTTAGATTGGGATGCTGTTAGGATGGCAGAAGTTGACGACATTGCTGAAGCAATCAAGAAAAGAGGAATGAATAATAATTTGGCTACAAGAATAAAGGTTTCCTTTTAAACATAGTTTGGCAGAATATGAGCATAAATGTTAAGGCACAATACAACTAATTATGATAGTTCTCTTGCAGAATTGCCTCAACGCTTTGGAAAGGGATCTTGGAAGCATTGATTTGGAATGGATACGAGATGTTCCACCTCACAAAGCAAAGTATTTGCTTCTCATTACATATGATCTAACTTTATTTTTACTAGCGTAGAAAAATAGCATATATGTCAATACAAATAGGTGCACACTCTGTAAATATAAGTATTTAATTCTTTACAATGTTTGTCTGTGGTGGTAGAGAATACCTCTTGAGCATACGTGGGCTAGGACTGAAAAGTGTGGAGTGCATCCATTTGTTGACACTTCTACATAAAGCATTCCCGGTAAGATTTTATATTTTATGCAGACCTTCCTCTTTTGCTAAATAAGGAAAGTAACATTTTGATCAATCAGATTGACACGAATGCTGGGCGAGTGGCTGTACGTCTCGGTTGGGTTCCTCTTCAACCACTTCCAGAAGGACAAGAATTCCACCTCTTGAAAGAGTGAGAACTATCTTCTGAAATTACCATCGATTTGCAAAGTCTAGTCGACACCAACTTGGAATACTGATTTAGGTACCCAAAAGTGAACTCCATACAAATGTATCTTTGGCCACGACTATCCAAACTTGATCATCCAATATTGTAAGAAAATGCAACTCAACAGGCAATCTTTTGTTTGTATGTATTTAAATAGATATTTATCAATCATGATTTGTTGTTCTAAGGTGCATTTTGTGGTTCAGGTATGAACTACATTGCCAGATGATCACTATTGGGAAGGTATAAGCAAAAAGTACAATAATTTTCAGTTGTCAAAATACCTAGGAGGAATCTTATTGTAAATTTTGTGAAGGTATTTTGCACTAAGAGAAACCCAAATTGCAATGCATGCCCCATGAGAGCAGAGTGCAAGCACTATGCAAGTTTTATAGCAAGGTTTGCGCCTTTCTGATCAACACTGTTTAAAACCAATGCTATTCAGTAGAATGAAGTGTAAAGATTATGTTGTTAATGATTTAGCAAAGTAGACAAAATTATCGTGCATTCGCTCAAAATGCACAAATTTGATCTGTCTGACATCTATAATTCTAAAATGATCGACACAAATTCACTTTATTGAATGCGATGGATGCAGCACTCAGCCTTCCCTCCCAGATATACAGAAGAAAGACGATGCCAATTTAAGGGATCCCACAGCATTAGCTGAAAGCCATATGGTAATAGTTCCCTTCTTGAGGCCAACTTCAGAGCATCATACTGTGTCCCTTCCAGAATCATAATGTTTTTCTCCTAAGTGTGTGCAGATGATTGAAGTTGCAGACACGGATGCAAAGGAGCCTGTTGAAAGGGATATTGAGGATTTTGGATTGGATGGAATTCCTCAAATTAGACTTGATGATAAGAAGTTGAAGGAAAATATGCAGAAGTTCATCAATGAGAGGAATATCCCACTTCAAGAAGCTGAAATGTCCAACACTCTCATGGTTCTGATCTCAGAAACTGGATCCATCCTTGTGCCTAAATTGAAGAATTTAAGCCATTTAAGGACACAGCATCAAGTGTAAGTATATATGCTCAATTTCTTCCTTCGTGACTAAAAGAAACTCAACCGTTAACTTCTAATGTTTATTTGCTTATTTTGATAATTAATTGCAGCTATGTGCTTCCAGACTCGCACTATGTTTTGGCAGGGGTAGTTGCTTCACACCGAGATACTAAATTTACTTGGCATGATCCTTAAGAACATAGCTAACCACAAGTCTTTGATCTGCAGCTAGAGGAAAGAGAACCCAGGGACTCGTGTCCGTATCTACTAGCCATATGGACTCCAGGTAACACTATCACAATCCAGTCCTGGCTGATATTGTTGAAAGACTGTAAGTGCTGGTCTTGGTAATGCTACTTTCCTATTGTCATTTACTGTGTAATTCAGAAAATGTCAACAAGAATGAGTATATATCTCAAGAAGACACAGTTTATGGAACATTTCTGGTCAGAAATTCTTTGAGTTTACTTTTGTTCCTTGTTACACAAAAAAATAGTTAAGTATATAAATTGAGATATGCAACTATGTTCAGGTGCCAAGCCGAACAGCAATGAGGGGAATATTTCCACTTAATGGAACATATTTTCAAGCTAATGAGGTGACTGTTGCTTTGTCTGATGCTGTATTAAATAATGGTTCAACAAAAGGGATTCAGCTTAAGCTTATGCATCTGTTTTACGTGCTTACGGTTGTCCTTGTGAGAAGGTTTTTGCTGATGATGAATCTAGTGAAATTCCAATAGAAGTTCCGAGGGAATCAATATGGCACCTTCCACGCACGACTCTGTATTGTGGAAGCAACATATCAACAATATGCAGAGGTGAAAACTGTATTCCATTTAAAATGAGATTAAATTTAATTCATAGATGGTTCAAAGTCGGTTTACAGAAAATCTCTTTTCTTTCTCTAAATGCAGGTATGAAAACTCAAGAAGTTCAGAAATGCTTCTGGAGAGGTATGTACGTTGTACATGACATCTCCAAGGATTACTTAGTTCATAAACAAATAAATGATTTGATCGTGACATAAATGATATTGAAACATTTAACTGGTCTTTGCGAACCTTTCTTCTTATATTACCCTTTGTTTCCATATATGTGTTATTAATAAGTTGTGATTATGAATTTGCCAATAATTCAAGAGCATAATTGAAATCTTACCTAGTCGTGAAACTATGCATCTTACAAAAAATCCAGGATTTGTGTGTTTCCGAGGGTTCAACAGAAAAACAAGAGAAGCGAAACCACTCTCGCAAAGATTCCACCTCCCAATGAGTAAGGCCGGAAAACCAAGGGGAACGAAGAAGAAAGGTAAAGTAACAGCTGGAGAACTCAGAATATAATGTTTGGTTATTGAGAAACTACATGCATGGCACCTATCTTTTTGTATTAGAAGTGCGTAGTTTTCATGTGTATTTTGTGTTGTACATTAGTTGCTTACTTGGACACAATTTGTTGCGAATATATGCTTTACTTTGTATCTAGATCACATTTGTGGTATTTATGGCAAATATATCCGCTGTTCCGTATGAGCTGGTCTTGTCTTGGAAATTTTTGTGGATCTCGAGTTGGAGAGTTCATTGTGAATGAATAAATTATCATGACTCAGATTTGCCCTCTGATTTCCAATGCTGCTGGATTATACTAGACTGGTGTCCTATTGGTTTTAAAATTCATATTTGGTACCTTATAATATCCAAAAAACGTTCTTATAAGAGCTTGTGAGATGTTTGAAATAATGTTATCATGTTTGGACATCCTTATTATTCTGCTTTTATTGTGTATACACATGGAAGTTATAATGAGTACCCATATGCATTGTGCATTACGTAGATGCACAATGTAATATATGTTTCTATGGTCAAGAAATGATTTCCCAGTATAAATCCAAATTCCCTTAAATGCATTTGAGGATCTGGCCATGTATAGCTTTCTCATAATTCATGTGGGATTCAAATTCTGTCTAACGGTAGTTGTTATAGTTGAATTTGATAAAACAAAGGAATGGTTTATTGATAGGACAAGGCAATCAAGAGGTTTTTGGTGAGGAACGAGTTGAGCAAGCTGCTTAAGGGATGTCCAGGAAGCCTATGTTTTTGATAGTAAGGATTTCTGTGTTTTTGGTGAGGAACATAGTTGAGCAAGCAGCTGTAAGGGATTTCCAGGAAGCCTGTGCTTTTGATAGTAAGCATTTCTGTGTTTTTGTGTGAGGAACATAGTTGAGCAAGCTGCTGTAAGGGATTCCAGGAAGCCTATGCTTTTGATAGTAAGCATTTCTGTGTTCTTGAGTGATATTTACGTTTCATCAATCTTCCATCCTACTATTTTTTGTTTCTGATATATCGAGCATAGAAGGTGGATGATCTAATGTATGCTTTTGTATCAAAACAGCATATAACCTTCCTAAGCTGTACGTGAAGATGCAATACTGTGTTAAATGTGTCGTTCACTCCAAAGTGGTGAGGATTCACTCTCGTACTGATAGGAGGATTCGTGAGCCACGACGGCACTTCAGGCATCCAAGGGTTAGTTTTCCTGTTATGTTTTCATGTGTATTTTGTGTTGTACATGAATTGCCTTCTCCGGACTGACTTTGTTAAGAGTATATGCTCTCACCAATCAGACACAATCAATGCTTTCCTTTACCCGGACTTCTCAGATTTATCTGAATCTTGAAATGGATGTAAAAAGAACTGAAGAGAAGTAGACAGCCTTGGAAATACAAAAACATTCTGGATGATATTTTTTGCTCTTTCTCAATCAGCTGCACAAGTATTTGTAGGAGTAGGTTTCAATCTCCTCAAGTACCAGAAAAATTGGTTCTTGTCTCTACTTAATGGTCTCGCCATTTTCCCTGTGTACAGGATGATATGCCAAAGCCAGGCCAACTATGACTCCCACCAACAACTTCCTTTGATTTTGTTGAATATAAAAGTCTACTTTTTGTTGACCATAATTATCACTTTTCACCTTGGTTATAGAAAATCTTATCACAATCATTCTTTTTTTTTTAAATGTGAAACAAAGATGAAACTTCATGGACGCATTAGGAAGAATTGTGTTTGTATCTTATGTGTCGATCAAAATCCTTATAATTAACCTATTGGTATTAAAAATTAAAATGTAATCGAGTGAAATCAATACACAAGTCAGAGTGTACGTAAAATTCCATTAAATATCTTAAAAAGAAAATAAACCTCATATTGTGGCCAACTTCGATCTTAATTCAGTATGCTATGGTTATATGAAATATATACTATATATAACTGAAGAGGGTGGTTTCGGTGGCTATCTATTTTTTGGTCTGTCATTTTTATTTTATTTTAAAATTTATTATTTATTTTGTTTTTCTATTTTACATATTCAAGTAACTACTTTTTTTTTCCATTTATTATCCCACTTATCCATATTTTTCGATTATTTACATATGAATTTTTTTTCGTCCATTTATTCTCTCTTTTTTATTTTACTCAATTGCATTTCATAATAAATTATTAGTTTAATAAAAATATTATTGTGTTTGCACACGCATCGAGTGTGCGTATCTGACTAATCTATACCTTTATATTAAGGGAGAGCATTTAATTGGTGTCTCTCTATTTTTTGGTCTGTCATTTTTATTTTTTTAATTATTGTAGCATTTTTTTCCTCAACTTCCACCTTTTGTCTTCTCCACTTTTCTCTAAATAACTATTCACAATTTCTATTTTTTCAATATTTTTTGTTTACTAACTAAAATATATAATTTGAAAATGTAATAATTATATCTTAATATTTTAAATTAATTTTGATGTGCCACACACACTAGTTATATATTAGGAGAGCGCCTCCCTGGTGTCTTTCTTAATTTTGATATGTTATTTTTTTTTTTTCATCCACTAACTTTCACATTTTTCCATTGTCTACTGGTACTAAAATCTATTTATTAAATAGTTATTTGTTCTTAATTAATATTTTTTTCTCTTTCTCCTATTTTAAATATTCTCTTTCAAAATTATTTTTTTTATCATAATTATTCTCATATCATTATTTTTTCTGTAATAAAATATTTTAAACATTTTTTTCACATGCATTTAATTTGTCACATATAATAAGTATACATTAATTATGTATATCAAGTATCATATGTTTTATTATTTATGATTCAAAAAAAGGACAATCACATGTACAAGTAAAATTCTAAGCCTCATATATATAGTGGGTAAATTACATTAAGTCTTTGTAACCTTTATTATAATTATAAATACTCTTTATATTTGAAAAATCACTAACATTCTTTTGATTTTAACTCCATTCAAAAATAGCAATCACTAGTCTTTGTTGGGTTTTTTTTTTTTTTTTTTATGGTAAATAGACTAAAATGTCAGTTATAAATTATAATCTTACTTATTTTTTAAATGTTTTTAAAATATTTTTATTAACTAAGTGGAGAATTTTTTTTTATAATTGTTTGAAATTGTCTCGACTAATTTTTTATATTTTTATGAAAAATACTACAAGTGTTTCAGAATTTTAGGCATTCATTCAATCGTTGCATAATTTCATCAATGCGAGAGGAGATTCACAATTTTTTAGTTGATTCACATTTTGTTTACCTTACCCTAACGCCTTGAGTCTTAATATATAGCATTAGCCACGATGACATACTCGATGTCTGTATTTGAATTTTATTTCAAGTAATGTTTTAAATACTTGAGGAAATTCCAATTTATGTCCTATAAGTTATCTTATTTATGATTTTGGTTCCATTAGTTTATGACTCAGCAGATTTAGTTTTATAAATCAAATAAAATTTGCAATCTACATCCCATTACAATTTTCTTTAAATTGTTAAAGATTTCGTTAACAATTTTACGGAAATGAATGATGGGACGTAAATTGCAACTATTTTAGACTTGTGGGACTAAATTTATTGAGTCGTAAAATAAAAAAATCCCAAATGGGTAAGTTTGGGATGTAAGTTGCATTTTTTATGTCATTTACTTTCTCTTATCTCTTAAATGCTTCTTTCTTTTAATCAACAAATCAGATCCATATGAACAACTACTCTAATAAATAGATAGAAGCATAAGGAAAGCTAACAGAATGAGCTCGTTGTTAGATGGACGTTAAAATTAGAAACGTATTATAATTTTTCAAACAATGAGAAGATGTTTGTAAATAACAAATTTCAAGAGATGTAATTGTATTTTACCCTTTTTAATGGGCAAAAACAACTAACATCCTATTTAATTTAAAAATAACATTTTTAATGAATTAAACCAACTAATTCATTACAACTACTTTAAAAAGTAACGACATTAAAATACACACATACAAAAATAATTATTTTGTTGAAATGAAAAAATTATTTAGAGAGGGAAAAATAGAGATGGAGAAAATATTTTGAAGGAGACACCGCTCAAGCCAAAAAATAGTTATTGCATGTAATTAGATCATCCATGATTCAAGGTAGTGGTGCGGGCATAGTTATCACTTTCCTTCCCCCCGGGGGAGAAGATCTAGAATTCGCTGTCAAGTTCGCGTTTAGAGCCTCCAACAACGAGGCCAAATACGAAGTACTCGTAACGAGTCTCAGGATGGCATAGACACTTAATAACTTAGTATGAAAGGGAAACAAACTTTCTTTAATAAAACTGTGTAAAGCAGCTAAATTTTGAATGTTCTCAGAATTCCACAAAACTTGACCCAAACATAGGTCTAAACCCATGCATTTGTATGGTTAGTTTTTGAAGCACAATAATAACTACAAGTTAGTATGAAAGGGAAACAAACTTTCTTTCATAAAATCACGTAAAACAGCTAAATCTTCAACGTTTTCAGAATTCGATGAAATTTGACCCAAACGTAGGTCTAAACCGATGCGTTTGTATGATAAATTTTATAAGCGTAATAATAACTATAAGTTGTATGAAAGGCAAACAAACTTTCTTTAATAAAACTCTGTAAAATAGCTAAATTATGAAACGTTCTCAGAATTTGATGAAACTTGATCGAAACGTAAGTCTAAACCCATGTATTTGTATGATAAATTTTCTTAGCATAATACTAACTACAAGTTAGTATGAAAGGGAAACAAACTTTCTTTACTAAAATCGTGTAAAATAGCTAAATTTTGAAAGTTCTCAGAATTTCACAAAACTTGACCCAAAAGTAGGTCTAAACCCATGCATTTGTATAATAAATTTTTTAAGTGCAATAATAACAACAAGTTAGTATGAAAGGGAAGCAAATTCTCTTTAATAAGGTAGCGTAAAGCAACTAAATTTTAAACGTTCTCAGAATTTAAACGAAACTTGAACCAAACTTAGGTCTAAACCATGCATTTGTGTGGTAAATTTTCTAAGCGTAATAATAACTACAAGTTAGTATGAAAGAAAATCAGACTTTCTCCAATAAAATCGTGTAAAATAGCTAGATTTTGAACGTTGTCAGAATTTCACGAAACCTAGGTCTAAACCCATGCATTTATATGGTAAATTTTATAAGCATAATAATAACTACATTTTAGTATGAAAGAGAAACAAACTTTTTTTAATAAAACTGTGTAAAACAGAAAAATATTGAACGTTCTCAGGATTTCACGAAACTTGATCCAAAAGTAGGTCTAAACCCATGCATTTATATGGTAAGTTTTCTAAGCGTAATAATCACTATAAGTTAGTATGAAAGGTTGGGGGGAGCTTTTTAGAGTCCCCAGTCCTTCTATATTAAAATTCACAAAATAATTACAGCGGGGAGAGCTACCTCCCTAGAATTTCTAGTAAAGCCATAAACAAGGAGTACTACTCCCTTACAAATCGAGCAACAATAAACAAAGAGTACTACTCCCTTACAACCAAATACCCGAACAAGTGTCGAAGAAAAATTATGGCGAGTCAAAAATATTTTTGTTATCCCACCACGTCGTGGATCGCACAACACCTGCAAATAAAGCTGTACAAAAATGCCAAGTCAGAGTGTGTGTAATGATCGGAAAGGATAAATAATGAATATAAGTATTAATGTGGAGATCATGTTTGTATGACTGGCAGCCTTTGAACCTGTGAAAGGGGTTCATAAGACCTGCAAAAGATATAGCAAATGAGTGCAGCAAAAGTGACAAAATATAGGTCCCAACGTCAACCATAGATGAGTAACCTCCAAGAAATCCATATAGGTACAATCACAAAAACAGCACAGATAGGGGAACAGATATCAGCAAAGAACTAATCAATAATGAAGTACCCCAAATTCATGAATATTTTAACTAAAATTAAAGGTACTAGTAGTTCTGATTCTAATAGTAGGGAAGGACCTATCAAGTCTAATCAAACCTTTAGGAATACCTGTGATATTATTAGGGGATAAAATCGTGAGTTGTTGGTTGAAACAGGCTTGGTTAGCAAAATAATCGGCCACTTGATTACCCTCTCTAAAGATGTGTGATATCTTGAACTCAGTTTGGGATAGAAGATCTCTAATTTGTTGCAGCAAATTTTGAAGGTGCCATGGCCCTTGGGGGGGAGAAAAATGAGCTTGATGGCGATGTTGGCATCTGTTTCCACCTAAATTTTTCTAATGTTGTTATCAATGCACAACTTAACACCTCTATATAATATAGCTTTTAGTTCTGCTGTTGTGTTGGAGATGAGGCCAAGATGTTCCTAGAATGCAAAGACGGTATGACCTAGATGATTTCTGATGATGCCGCCTGCTCCTGCTACGCCTGGATTTCCTTTTGATGCCCCATCCGTGTTCAATTTGAACCATCCCCTATCTGGCTTAATCCACTTAACAATAGAGATTTTGGGTGATATCTTCTGCGGAGGGAGTGAAATTTTAAAAAGAGACGCAACAAATCTGTCCCCTTTCCAGTGTATAGCTTTCAAGAGGTTGGTTTTACCAAGAATTTGGAGATAATTGAGGGTTTGAGAGATAATACGATTAGCTTTGAAAGGAGCCCCCTCAAATATGGCAGCGTTCCTACAAGTCCAAGTGTTCCACAAAATCAGGGAGGGAAGAATATCTCTGATGTGGAGTTGATTCGAAATATTGCTTCTCCAGGCTTGAAGGATCATGAAAAAAGTGGTCCGTGACTGGGATATTGATTTGAAATTTGGAGGCAATGAAACTCCAGCTTCAAGGGAGACCTTGGTATGAAGGAAAAGGTGAGGGATGGTCTCATCCTCCTTCAAACAGCAAACACATCTAGAGGCAAGAGAGATGCCCTTTTGTTTGAGTCTGCTATCGACTGGGATTTATGGAGGACTTTCCAAATGAAGATAGAAATGGTAGGCCTGACAAGGGGAGATCGGAGATTTTTGAAGATAGGAAGGGAAGGTTTGTGATCTCTACTAATCTCCCAAGCAGATTTGGTAGAAAAGGAACCGTGCGAGGATGGTTTTCAATGCATAAAATCTTGATGCTGAGGATTAATGGGGATTTGCATAATAAGCTCGATGATATGCTGAGAAACGACTTCCTTCAATTTACCAATATCCCATGTCTGGTTGGTCTAGAAGTTTTTTACCAGGGCATTTGGTGCTCTATTAGGGTGTATGAGGGAATGAAGGGTGCCAACAGGGAGCCAACGATCATACCAGAAGGATACATTACCAGCTCCAAGGCTCCAAAAAATATTCTCCTGAGAGATAGATTTAATGCTACAAATTCTTCTCCAAATGTTAGAGTCCTTCGGTTTAGCTTTAGTAGAGACAGGAGCAGACTTTTTACAATATCTACTGATAGTAAAACTGGCCCATAGAGAATTATTTTGTCTCAGCCGCCACCAGAGTTTATGGGTAAAGGCTGTGATAGTATTCCTAATGTTTCTGATACCCAAACCCCCTTCTTCACAAGGGTAGCAGATGAAAGCCCATTTAGTCCAATGAATTTTCCTATGGTCAGTAGTAGATCCCCAAAAGAATTTGGCGAATAGTTGTTCGATTTTCTGCAGAGTGCCAATAGGAGGACTCAATACTTGAAGAAGATAAACAGGCATAGAGGACAAGACACTTTTAATAAGTTGAAGCCTGCCCCCTTGTGAAAGATGGTTATGCTCCCATCCACTAACCCTGTATCTGATTTTGTCAATAAGAGGTTCAAAAAGAATTTTCTTCTTATGACCTTTATGCAGAGGAGCTCCAAGATAGGTGATAGGAAGACACTTGAGGTTGAAGCCAGTAATTGATTTGATTCTATGGGCAATGTTATTAGCCTTCTTACCAGGGATAAAGAAGCTCTTGGAGTGATTGATTTTTTGGCCAGATTGGTCCTCATATAGCTCCAGGAATTGCATTAGTTTGGTCAGAGAGTGTTCTTCAAATTTGGTGAAAATGACGATGTCATCAGCATAGGCCAGGTGAGACACTCTAGATTTATAGCCTGTCTGATAGAACATATCAGGATTCTGAGACAAAAGGTGATTAAGGCCTCTGGAAAGAGCCTCTGCAGCAAGGATGAATAGAGCAGAGAAAATTGGATCACCTTGTCTAAGGCCTTGAGATGATTTGAAGAAACCAGAAGGTTCTCTATTAATAAGAATTGTAAACCAGCAATGTTCAATAGCGTGTTTGATGAGGACAATAAATCTGGGAGGGAAACGCATCTTCTCAAAAACCACATAGAGAAATTTCCAGTTCACCCTGTCATAAGCTTTAGACATATTTAATTTTAAGATAAGATTCCCTTTGCTATTGACTCATGTCAAGATGATGTGTCATTTCTTGGGCCAGAAGGATATTGTCAGCAATGAGCCTACCAGGTACAAAACCACTCTGAGATGGTGAAATGAGGTCAGGAAGAGCTTGGGAGATTTTAGTATAAAGAAGCTTGTACAAGATCTTATTGGTAACATTGCAGAGGGAGATAGGTCTGAATTCAGACCAGGATTGGGGTGAGTCATTCTTAGGGATAAGAATGATAGTTGTCGCAGAGAAGCTTCTAGGCATAGGGGTGCCCCTAAAAAATCCATGACAGCAGCAGTGACATCCTCTGCGATAGTATTCCAGCACGCTTGAAAGAATGCTGAAGAGAACCCATCAGGCCCCGCCACACTGTCTTTATTAATAGAAAAGACTACATCTTTAATATCATCTTGGGAAGGTGGTTGACAGAGGTTGAGGAGGACATCTTGATGAATTTAAGGAAATTGGAATGGAAAATCATGAGGAAGAGAGGTGGTAGGGAAGTCACTTAAGAGACTTCCAAAGAAGTGAACAGCAGAATCCTTAATTTGAGCAGAGTCAGTGATTTCTTGTTGATTATCCATGACTGTTGAGATTCTGGATTTCAGCCTTTTCTTCTTGACAGAGGCGTGAAAGAATTTGGTGTTCCTCTCTCCCGCTTCAAGCCATTTGGAATTGCTTTTCTGCCTCCAAAACTCAGATTCAAGGTTAAGAGCATGGACCAAAGCAGCATTTTGTCTGTTAAGGTTGATCAAATTGGCTTCTGATGGCAGCCTATCAAACTGCTTCTCTACTTCATTAGCAGCAGCCTTGGCTTGGTCCACTAGAGAAAAGATATTGCTAAAGTTATCCTTGTTCCACTGCTTCAGGTGATCCTTCAGCCTATATAGCTTCTGTTGCAACCTATACATACCATATCCCTGTATAGGGGCATCGCATGATTGTTTAACCATGTCTTGGAAGTTGTGGTGCATAATGCACATATGCTCAAATTTGAAAGAGGAGGGCACTTTGTCCTCAATTCTAGTGACAGTAATTAAACAGTGGGTGGTGATCGGACAATCTTCTGGGGAGATGTGAGACTCTGGTGGAATAATTCAGTCCATTCTTGAGAGTATAATACTCTATCTAAGCACCTCCACACCCTTTTCTTAGTCCACATGAAAGGCTCCCCTTCAAATCCTGCATCAGTTAGTCCACTATCCAAGACCATATCATTAAATTCCTCAATAGAGCCCAAGCTACTGATGGTGCCTCCTTGGTTTTCATGGGTATGAAGCATAGTGTTGAAATCTCCTCCAACAATCCAAGGTACCTTGTTGAGGGACAGTCTTTAACGCTTTTCCCACAAAGCTCTCCTGGGATTCCTGTAACATTTGGCATATACAAAGGTACAAAAAATATCCTCTTGAAGGAGAATAGAACATATTTTCACATGAAGAAGTTGATTAGTATTCTGTACCACCTGAACATCAAAACCAGCCTGAGCAAGACACCAGATTTTGTTAGAAATGTTAGAGCAAACGGAATGAAAACCAAACCTTTGAATGAAAAAAGCGTCTTCCACGTGAATAAAAGGTTCCAACAAAACCAAGATATGAGGTCTATGAGTTAAAAGCATGTTAAAGAGAATTTTCTATTTATCTATCTTACCAATACCACGAATATTCCAAATCATAATTTTGGTCATTTAAAATTATAGAGAGGAAGAAGAAACAGACCTGGTACGCCTTTTAGGGAGGGTCCTAGTAGTACTGTTACCTTTGTTCTTTTTTCCTTTGCCTCCTCCTTTACCTGTTTTAAGAGGGTTATGTTCCATGGAATTGTTTCTCTTTAACTTGTTTGACATAGTAGAGTCTTCCAAAATGTGCTCCTGGAGGTTATACTCCAGTGCTATGTCATTGGCATTTCGATAGATCTCCTGTTCACTTGCTTGTACTTGTGGTTGGAGCTCAGTGTCAAGCTCTAGGAGTGAGTCGCTGTCATCCAGGCTTTGGAATCTATTATAGGTTGGTGTGACTGCTTCCTCTTTGTCACTACTTTCTTTGGTGTCCTGAGCCTCACTTTCACTAGTTTCCTGGGTAGCTTGAATCTCAATGATATCCATATCAGAAAGAAATTTATTTCTTTGTTTTTGGTTGCTACATTCTCCTCTTAGAAGGATTCTAGTTCCTGTTGCCTTTGTAAAAGTGCAGCCCTTGTCACCACTTTTTGGGGTCTTCTTAGCTTTTCCTCTGGTTTTCGGCTTGCTTGTGGAACTTAGGTCATGGTTTTCAGCATTCCCATCCCTGTCCAATAATTCTGCAATTAAGGGATCATCTAAGTTGAAGTTGTCCATGTTGTCTGTGTAGTTATCTCCTTGAGGCGTCAAATTACTGTGGGAGCTGCATCCATGTATGGCAGCTCCTTGATAAGTTTCAGAGTTCGGAGTTCCTGTGATGTCCATCTTTAAGTTCCCCTGTTTACCATGGCTCTGAATCTGTTCCACTTGATTGTCATTCTCCTGTTGATCTTTCTTTCCTTTTTTTGGTTGGTCAGCTATTGAGCGTTCCACTTCTTAAGTGGGAAATGGAGCTTTGTATCCTTCCAAATTATGATCGGCACCAAGACAACCTACTGACACAGTCATCTTTTTTCCTCTATCACGGGCTTGTTTTATCTCAATTCT
The DNA here is from genome assembly GCF_026168435.1 of Sesamum indicum. Lineage (NCBI taxonomy): Eukaryota > Viridiplantae > Streptophyta > Magnoliopsida > Lamiales > Pedaliaceae > Sesamum > Sesamum indicum. The sequence goes on along the minus strand of NC_142664.1, from coordinate 16,492,690 downwards.
TGCAAATTGTTGCTAGCTAGGTTTGATCTTATTACGGGTAGGGGTTTAGGGGCATTACCTTTCGGAAAACAATCAGAATCCTTATGTCCCACATGCTTGCACAAAGAACAATATTCAGGTAGATGTTCAAAAATAACTTTCTGTACTATGGTTACACCATTAATATGCAAGTCAAATTCTTCAATGATAGGTTTTAACAGGTCTATCTCCACACAGACCCTGGCTTGAGATAGTTTAGACTCGTTAAGAGTTAGAGCATCAATTTGTAAAGGTGTACCAACCATGCTAGCAATAGAAAAAAGAGCTTCCTTACGAAATAAATGAGCAGGGAGTTCAGGAAAGGAAACTCAAATAGGAACGACAGATGATTCTTGCATCGGAGTAAATGTAGGCGTCCATTTGAAAATTCTCATTGGGAAGCCTTGAAGAAACCAAATGCGCCGTAGCCACAGGCGGGAGTAGTCCGACTTGCTCGAAAGCGAGATAAGGGTATGTTTGGAGTTGATTATGCTGACTGTAAACACGCCTTGAGTGCCCAATCTAGCCATAAGCTGATGCATTTGACTGTAAGGGGGTGCTCCATGTGAGAATTTTCTAACAAGGGAAAATAGATAGGGCGCCGCGAGCTCCTCCGTCTCAACATTTGCAAATGAAAGAGTGGGTTGGCCTTGGTTAACGGACTTTATACCGAGTGGTTGGGGGTTATGGTCGGCCAGAAAAAATTTTCTGAGGTCAAAGGGGTGTTGATGGAGACTCCGATTTCCTGCCGAATTAGCAACAGCTTCAGCAAATGATTTTATTAGAGGGATAGACTTCGGCTGCTCAATCTCTTTCTGCATTTTCTGAGTTGACTCATCAGAGTTTGAACTGGACTCGTCCGAGTTGGCTACCAAGGTCTCCATCAGCGTCGAGGCTCCGTTGGTGGGAGGTGCTCGGAGGGGCTGATCCGCCATGGGCAGGCGAGTCCACCGGTGGTACTCCGGCAGTCAATGCCCGACGAACGGCGGAGAACGAATGCTCAACAGACAGCGTTTGGGAATTTCTTGATCTACGCAATGACTTGATGGAAATAGTTGGGCGCTGTCTCGTTCGATTCGCACGGAGGAGACGAGTCAAATGGCGGTGGTCTGCGATCAGGAGGAGCTCCGGTGACGGCGAAGAGGTTCCACGGTTGAGGAAAAAGCCCAACTTCTATAGTTGATGGAACCCAAAATTGATATGTGGGAAATGTTTGCCACGTGATGAGGAGTCGAATGGTATGAGCGGCAGCTGGAGTGCTGTCGGGACGCCACCGGAATTTGGGAAAAATGGTGGCGTTAAAAATCGGGGGCGAGAAATCGCGACCTTCAGCAGTCGATTGGCGGCGCGTCGGAGCCAGGTTCAGGAGACGTGCGGCACGGATGGGGAGGTCGTTGGACGGCGATTCTGGATCTGGTGCGCGTGGCTGGAAACGACGGCGGCGCAGCGGCGGAGCCGCAGCGGATACGGTAGCGGGCGACGGTGGCGAAGCAAATGTTCTCCGAGCTCCCTCCTCCCTCAGCTCACAGTTCCCTCAGCTCCCTCTCGCCCTTACAAGCTTGCGGTAAACAAATTTGCTGATTTGACAAACGAAAATGAAAGGAAACAAACTTTCTTTCATAAAACCGTCTAAAACTGCTAAATTTTCAACGTTATCAGAATTTCACGAAATTTGACCCGAACGTAGGTTTGAACCCATGCATTTGTATGATAAATTTTGTAAGGGTAATAATATTTACAAGTTAGTATGAAAGTCAAACAAACTTTCTTTAATAAACCGTGTAAACCAACTAAATTTTGAACGTTCTCAGAATTCCACGAAACTTGACCGAAACGTAGGTCTAAACCCCTGTATTTGTATGGTAAATTTTCTTAGCATAACAATAACTACAAGTTAGAATGAAAGGAAAATAAACTTTCTTTCATAAAACCGCGTAAAAACAGCAAAATTATTAACGTTGTCAGAATTCCACGAAATTTGACACAAACGTAGGTCTAAACCCATGCATTTGTATGATTAATTTTGTAAACGTGGTAATAACAATAAGTTAGTATTAAAGGCAAATAAACTTTCTTTAATAAAACCGTGTAAAACAACTAAATTTGAGCTTTCTCAGAATTTCATGAAACTTGACTGAAACGTGGGTTTAAACCAATGTATTTGTATGGTAAATTTTCTTAGCGTAATAATCACTACAAGTTAGTATGAAAGAAAAACAAACTTTCTTTACTAAAATCATGTAAAACAGCTAAATTTTGAATGTTCTCAAAATTCCATGAAACTTGACCCAAAACTAGGTCTAAACCCATGCATATGCATGGTAAATTTTCTAAGCGTAATTATATCTACAAGTTAGTATGAAAAGGAAACAAACTTTCTTGAATAAAGCTATGTAAAACAGTTAAAGTTTGAATATTCTCAAAATTCCACAAAAACTTACCCAAATGTAGTCTAAACCCATGCATTTGTTTGGTAAATTTTCTATGCGTAATAAGAATGACATGTTATTATGAACGAGAAACAAACTTTCTTTAATAAAACTGTGTAAAACAGCTAAATTTTGAACGTTATCAGGATTTCACGAAACTTGACCCAAAAGTAAGTCTAAACCCATGCATTTGTATGGTTAGTTTTTTAAGCATAATAATATCTACAAGTTAGTATGAAAGGGAAACAAATTTTATTTCATAAACCGCATAAAACAGCTAAATTTTCAACTTTCTCAGAATCCACGAAATTTGACCCAAACATAGGTATAAATCCATGCATTTGTATGATAAATTTTTTAAGCATAATAATAACTATAAGTTAGTATGAAAAGCAAACAAACTTTCTTTAACAAAACCGTGTAAAACAGCTAAATTTTGAACATTTCCAAAATTCCACGAAACTTGACCAAAACATAGATCTAAATCCATGTATTTGTATGATAAATTTTCTTAGCATAATAATAACTACAAGTTATTATGAAAAAAAAATAAACTTTTTTTACCAAAACCGTGTAAAACAGTTAAATTTTGAACGTTATCAGAATTCCACAAAACTTGACCTAAAAGTAGGTCTAAACCCATGCATTTGTATGGTAAATTTTCTAAGCGTAATAGTAACTACAAGTTAGTATGCAAGAAAAATAAACTTTATTTAATAAAATAGCGTAAAGCAGCCAATTTTTGAAAGTTTTGAGTTATTACACTATCAATTTTTAAGTTTTTTCTATTGTTTACATTTTTCTTTGGCTCTTAAATATGATGTAATTTTTAATTTCATATTCTAGTGTGATTTGTTTTATCTTATTCGTATGAACTAATTGATATTATCTATTTTTTTTATATTTTTATAATTTCAATTTGGTTCTTTAAGTTAGGTCCTAAATCACTTTTGTCATCATGTTCGAGCCTTATTAATTTTGGACCTCATATTTTCTTAAAATCATTAAATCATTCCTAAAGGTGAGACTGATTTTGGAGGGAAAAATTGCATCAAGACCAGTAGTTTTGGACTTTCATTATGGCTTTACTGCAATTTTTCATTTCAAAAGTAGTCTCCCTAACAATTTGTGGTGATCAAAGTGATTTAACCGGTAATATTCCTTTCTACATAAAAACTTTTCTTTTAGTATTTATTACACATAGACCCTTTTTTAAATAATGAAATTATACTATCTCTCAAAAACTTTTCTGAAATTACACCTATACCCCTTCTGAAAATTCTTCATTCAGGCCTTACCCCTTTCATTAAAATTTGGAAGCGGAAGAAAAATGCTAAGTTAACAAAAAAAATTACATAAAATTTTAATTTTGCCCCTCATTTAACATGTATATCTTTATACTTATATAGGGATAATAAACCTCCTGGCTGTCTCTGCACCCCTACCTCCTTTATCACTGAGCGATCATTTAGGGGCCTTAGCTGGTGATCCGGGCTGTTTCCCTCTCGACGATGAAGCTTATCCCCCATCGTCTCACTGGCCGACCTTGACCCCTGTTATTTTGAGGTCATATATATATATATATAAACGAAGTGAGGTTATTATCATTACTTTTTTTTTCTCTTGTAGGTACAAATATTATTATATGAGAATGTTAAATAAGAGGTACGATTCATTATTTATGCAATATTTTTGCTAATGCCATTATTTTTCATACAAGCCTTAACACAAAAGGATCAATGTAAATAGTGAAATTTTGGAAGTGTAGGTGTAAGTTTGAAACTTTTTTGCGTAAAAGTATAATTTTGCATTTTAAGAGAGTGTGTATTTAACCCAATCTTTTTTATATGCATACAATATTAACTAATACTAAAAGAATCAAATAATAAGAGATTCACTCAATAATTAATTTTTTAAACGCAATTTCAACTTAAAAAATCAGTGCTTTTATGTAACTATTGTTAACTAACTTATCTTTTTATAAATTTATATGTAAATTACTTATATTTAATATAATTATACAATTAAAATTCAATTTACGGCTAATATGTTAGTATATGATTATTTCTAAACTCTTAATTTCAAATGTTAATGTGTTTCCTCTATTCCTACTTTTACCTTTTTAATAGATTCAAGTTTATTTGTATACCAATTAAACTTCAATAGTAATTATTATATTTTGATTTAAAATTTATTATTTATTGTGATATCATCTTCACTATTTTCCAATTTTAGCATCAGTTATTTTAATTGTATTTCTTATTATAAAAATATAGTTTTGAAATATGATGATGTAATTAAATATATTAAATCTATATCCTTCAGGATTAATTACATAGAGACCCCATTTGAAAATATTAAGTTACACTTTTTTTTATAAAAAAAAAAAATTAAAATTACACTTACACTCCTTTCAAAAATTCTCAATTTACACCTAAACTCCTTCCGTTTGGATGTGGGCGAAAAATACTGATATAAGCAAATAAAAATACATAAATTTTCAATGTTATCACTCGTTTAACATTTCCATACATGTTTTTATATTTATAAAGGGATAAATTTTATATATATATGGTGTGAGGTTAACATCATTACATATTTTTCTTTATAAGTACAAAAATTATTATATGAAAACATTAAATGAACGATAAAAATACAAAATTTATGCAATTTGTTTTTGCTAATGTCAAAACTTTTTTTCCAAATTCTAATCAAAACAAGATCATGTGTAAATAGTGAATTTTCAAAGTGAGTATAAATATAATTTTAATTTTTTTAGAGACAAAGTGTAATCTCACATTTTCAGACGAGCATAATTAAATTATACAAATTGAGTTATGCAAAATCCAATGAAGGATGCAGATGAAACAACAATGTCACATGTGTCACATACCATTTCTTTTGTTCTATTATGTTCTTTCATATAGTAGCAAAATTTTTATCTTTTGTCAACCTGCTCATCTGCTCTTCCTCTTAAAAATATTTATTTTTATACAAAATCACCAAACAGATCTTTTAATGACATCTATGATTAACAATTAAATTTGAATTAAATAAATTTAAATAGAAAGTTTGATAGATAAATAACAGAAGAGAAGTATAGTTCTCTTAAGAATAAATGTATAAATATTAGAATCAAAATAGATAATGAAAATAAAAGGCACTAGTTTTGAAGCCTTTTGCATGTGAAATTTTCAGTATCAGTTACAGTTTTAGTACTCCATGTTTCGACCTTAATTAATTTTGATGTCGATGTTTGACCATAATTAACAGCCTCATACACAAAATATGAGACTGCTAATTTTGGCTTTGTATTTTGACTTTACCACAAATTTTTCCTCCCAAAGCAATCCGTTAATTAGATAACTAACTAAGAAATAATCTTAATAAATAATTTAGGAACTAAAATTGATGACGTTCGAACACGGAACCAAAGATATGATCAATCTTACACATACACGGAATTAACTTTTGCATTAATTCATAATAAACGTATTTTAGATTTCATTTTCAGGTTCATTAGTATCACATAAATATAAAGTATCATAAATAAACATAATTTTTAATTAAAAAATAGGATAAATATTATATTTAGTCCCTTAATTATATTTTTATTTAAAATCACTTTAGTCTCATAAGTTCATATCTTGAGGTTACATCCTAAAAATTTTACTTTTTGTCTCAATTTAGTCGCTTTAACCATTTTTCTGCAAAAAAGAAACTGTCAAATTAATCTTTTCTTACATGGAAAAAAAGATAACTTCTTACATTGTTCTATGCTGGTATGTTGTAATTATCTTATGTGAATAATGAAAACTTTGAACTTTTGTAAACATAATAATAATATATTGTTCAATTTAAAATAAACAATCTCTTTTTTATAGTAGTTAAAAAAAAACCACAATTATGAATAAATTTCATAAAACTTAACTCGTATGAAAATATAATAAAAAAAAATCTAAGTCAATAATTTTTTATTTCAACTGGTAATGATATCTCGAAAAAAGTTAAAAAAGTTAAGCGTTATACAATATTTATTAAAATGTTTGGATTCTCGAATAAAAACTTGGTAGAATATGCTTTTTAAATAGAATTTTTTATAGAATTCATATATATAAAATTCATTTTAAGAGGCTTTCTAAATATATAGTCACATTTTATAGAAAAAGATCTATAAAAATTTCTTACAATGAATTTTATACATATTTCAATCCACCAAACTAGGGGTGGCAAATGAGTCGAGGCTTAGCCGGTTCGATTTTGAGCTCGAAAGCTTAATTGTGTCTTTTCACCAGCACGTGAGCTTTTCCTATTCTTTTTTATTTTTTTATATATATTTTTATTTTTGAATTTTTTATATTTTTAATTTTATTTTTAATATTTGATCATTTTTATAATCAAAATTGACCATTTATTATAATTATTAATCCTTCCATCTACGACAATGTGGTGAGGAAGCTACTGATACCAAGTGTGTCTCATGAGTTGTGACGCATTTGGGATTGAGGAAAACTGCACAAATTATTGTGAATAAAGGAATATGTTCACTGTTGCCCTATCTCAAGAGTCGTGGGGGGCGACGAATGAAATGTGATGTAGTTGATGGGTCGGGCCTAACACTGAGAAACATAATTCGCTTGGAGTCCTTAGAATCATGTGAAGAGGTGAGGCAAAATATCTTGGAAATCTCATCGGATGAGAATGGTATTGGATACCTCCCACCAGACTTTTGCCCTTGAATCATAAAAGCGGGGCATGGGGAATTCGCTTGTGGATCTCAAGTTCACTAGGAAAGGATTTTCCGAAATCCCATTTGAGAGTGGTGGAATTTTATAGAAATAGTGGGAGAAGTTTGACATCCCCTATGTCTTTGGGTATACAACATAAGTATGTTGTCTGATGCGGTTGGCCAATTGTTATGTCTGCTTTGAGCATAAAAACATATAACGGAAGTGTACTGCAAAGGCATTGCATAGCAGTTAAGATTACTTTTTGGTACATAAATAAAGATTAAAGAAGTGTTATTGATGCAAGTCAGTGGAGATTTGATTCTAGAAGGCTTTGGCGATACTAGTTTCTAGTTATATGTGACTGATGACTAGTCCCAATTGGTATGTACATTGAGATTTAACGGTGATGTGGTGGCTTGGAATGGATTCAAGCAAGATGCCACAATGGTTTTCACCATGGAAGTCGAATGTATAGTGACTTTAGAAGTTGCTCAAGAAGTGGTTTGAATGAAAAACCACATCCAATGATTGGGGTGTTGAGCCTAGCACAGCCAAGCCAGTAATTACTTTGGAGGATAACTACTAGGCAATGAAAAAAGCAAAAAGGCCGAGATCTCATCACATATCTAAGAAAAATTCTTAGACTCCTTCATCAGCTTGTAGCAATGGTAGGAAGAGGTGATGTGAGGTTGAATCATGTCATTTTGGTAGAAAATATGGTAGACCCGTGACACCGATCCGGTATCACAGATTACTCATGCTCAAATAGGTCTGAGGGATATGGGCGATTGACTTTAGGTAAAGTGGGAGATTGTTAAAATAGGTGACCAGAAAGCTAATTGGATTTGCAGTTTTGGGAAGCATTTAACAATCTTTATGAATGTGATATTATCTTAATGAATGTAGTAAGCATTCATCTATACCATGTGTTTGTTGTGTTTACTATTTACGTTGAACAGTGTTTTAACGTCACAATAAATGACCACATACCAATTGAATAACCCATGTAGTTGGGTTGTGCATTGCATAACAGTTTTGAAACCAACTTCTGACGGTTGGTTTGAAACGTTCCAAGTCGAGGATCTCCGGACTGGGCATCGACACTTGCCCTAAGTATTGCATTCATTAGATTAGTGTCGTGTTTCATCGGCGTCAGCATGGGATGTCTATGTAATTTTAGTGGATTAGTTGACAAGATTGTTAACTGGCTGAACTGACTCATAGGAATCGTCACATGAAAGCTTTGGAGGCCTTGTCAGTATGACTTGAGTTCTTGGCTCTGATAGTATAGGATTACTCCTCAGACTTGAGGAATCATGACAGCCGCATACATATGATGACTATATCTTTATTTCTGGTGAGAGACGACTGTATCTTCAATTTGGTCATTATAAACCTTGCTTGTGTAGTCAGATTATGTATTAAGGACGGTGGATTTCAATATACATACTGTCCCGTATCAATATATGATGGATATATCTCCTATGCACTTTGAGATGGTTTAGACTCTCTAAGTCTATGGCTATAGAGATTGGTCGAATAGGAAATAGGTTTAGACTGCGTTTCAAGAACGTTTTCCAAGAGCACCATATTTCTCGAGATAAAAAATATTTCACTTGGACGGATCATAGAAGTAGTATCCAGTAGTTTCTTTCAAATATCCATAAAACCTGCACAGACTAGACCTTAAATCTAGTTTGTCTCCCACTAGCCTCTTGACGTAAGCGGGACTACCCCACACTCTCAAGTACTTGTAGGATGCAGACTTGCCATGCCATATCCCATATGGCATTTGGGGTACCGTCTTAGATGGCGCCATGTTAAGCAATTTGACTCTCGTCTCAAGAGCATGACCCTAGAAGGAGGGGGATAATTATGTAAAACTCCTCAGCGATCGAATAATATCAAACAGGGTTTAATTCCTCCTTTCAGCCATGCAATTATGTTGTCGTGTTCCAGGGGAAGTCCATTGAGAGAGAATTCCATTGTCTTTTAAGTAAATTATGAATTCATCACTCAAATACTCTCCGCCTCGATTTGGCAGAAGGGTTTTAATTTTATGCCCAGTTTGATTCTCGAGTTCAAGTCTGTACTCGTTGAACCTTCCAAATGCTTCAGACTTGTAACTTATTAGGTAAACATAATTACACCGTGGTGGTCATCGATGAAGGTTATGAAGTACGGGTATCCTCCTCTACTCGAAGTATTTAATGGTCCACAAATGTTCGCATGGATCGAATCCAAAAGACCTGTGGGAAGCGCACTTTGTCAAATAAAAAGCTTCTTGGTCATTTTTCCTTCTAGATAGGATTTGTAAGTTGGTAGGTTGGCCAAATCGACTACCTTTAGACTTTTTTAGTCTACCAACTTTCTCATCCTATCTTTTGAGATATGGCCTAATCTTGCATGCCATAACTGTACGTTCTAATGATTATTTAATTTTCGTTTGTGTTGGGCAGTCATAATCCAATTAGACCATTACTGAATATAAAGACCATTCACTAAGTACTAAGCAGATGAGAGTTGTTATCAATCATCAAATAAAAACTATTTTTATTTATCGCAAAATTTATAACCATTATTATATAAATCAGGAATGAAAATAATATTCTTGATCAATCCCGGTACATAATAACAATCTTTTAATTGTATCCGAATATGATTTTTAACAACTAATTTGAGAGATCCCACAGCTTTCGCAGCGACGGCCCTTCTATCGCCTAGGCTTAGAATCATCTCATCCTTACTTAGTCTTCTGCTTCTTTCCAACACCTACAAGTTATTGTAGATGTAAGCTCCATAGCTTGTATCCAATACTCAAGAACGAGAATTAGTTATCATATTCACTTCAATCATAAACATACCTGAGTTGGAGAGGAATTGTGGGCACTCTCTCTTCCAATGCCCTTTTCCTTGGCAATACATGCAAACATCATTTGCATTCGACTGCTGAGAACCGCCAACCTTCCATTTCCCTTGGCCCATTCTCATGGGAGCAGTAGGGGCGCTTGGACTGCTAGCAGTGGCTACGACAGCTTTTTCCTTGGCCTTCTTCCTCTTCCAACGTCTAGCCCTCTTGCCTTTAGCTTCCAAGGTTGAAGCCTCTCCTACCATTTACCACTAGAATAGACTTGTGGGTCGTTGCCTCGTATTGAACCAACATATTAATTAAGTCATGAATAGACTTTTCAAGTCCGTTCATGTTGTAGTTAACAATAAACGGGTCCTAGGATGAAGGGACTGACTGAAGGATAACGTCAATGTTCGTGTCCTTGTCAAGCCCAACTTTGAGGTCTTTGACCTTCTCCACTAGGGATAGCATCTTAACCCAATGACTTTGTACAGATGATCCATCAGCCATCTTGGTCCCGAAAAATGCTTTTGTGGTGGCATATCTAATATGCCTATCAGGAGCCTTATAAACTTCCTTCATGCGGGGGCATCATAAAGGGAACGACATCCAACCTATCATATTGCTTTTGGATGTTATCGGATATCAAAGTCATATGATACTTGGTTGTTCTCAAGTCACTTTCCAAACGTGACACTCTCTCCAGGCGAGGACCCTTCCGGTAAGGCCGTGGAGAGTGCCCTGGTTCTCGAAATTTAGGACAATCCTCAGAGTTTGCAGCTAGTCGTTATAGTTCGTGCCATTTAATTTATTAGTCTCTGTAATCATGGTTAAAGGGTTTATAGACATTTTTCAAAAAAATAGAAAATAAACAAAAATCAACAAATGATTGTAATATTATGAATAAGCTTAAAGACTTGGTCTTAGTCTTTAACTCTCCCACTATTTATATGAAAGCCCAACACTCTCAGGTGGGGTTTCGGGAATAACGTTTCCTAGTGGGCTTGGGATGCACAAGCGAATTTGCCATGCCCCACTTTTACGATTCACATGGCAAAAAGCTAATGGGAGGTATCCAATTCCATTCTCATCCGATGAGATTCCCTATATCTTTTACCTCACCACTTCGCATGATTCTAAGGACTCTAAGTGAATCATGTTACTCAGTGTTAGGCCCGATCCATCAATCAAATCACATTTCATTCATCGCCCCCACGACTCGTGAGACAGGAAAATAGTGGACATGTTCCTTTGTTCACAACAATGATGCAGCTAATGTGCTACGACTCGTGAGACCACACTTGGGTATCAGTAGCTTCCTCACCATATTACTATGGATGGAAGGCCTAGACGGATCAAAACCATTTTGATACAAGTCCATTATGGGCCCTAACATTTAACTTGGTCAAACCAAATGAGAGTTAATATTGAGTTTTAGACTGACACCTCATCACACAATAGCATTGCATGCATAAATATCAAATATTTAAAGCTTTGAGTAAATACATTGCATGCAATGTAACCTAGCATACCCCTGTTGGATGATCACGAGCCCAACCTATTCAACTCTCTGAGCCCACAATGAGTCTAAGGGCTGTCTAAGATGGCCCTATGCTATTACAATAGTGTTTTACCCATCAACATATAAATGGGCCTTGAAACCCCTTCCTCCTTTGCGGGCCTTCATCTCCATGGGCTTTCTTTACATAGAAATTGTAAAACCTCATTGAAAAACTATGCTACTCACATTACAATTGAAATAAGAAACCTCGATTAAAAGTCGGGGGCAAGACATAGTGGGGAGGAGATCAAACCTTATTAGTCCAAGGGACAAAATGAGAGAGAGGAGAAGAAATAAACCTCAAGGGCACACGGGCCCAAATTACTATACCATTAATTAGAGTTGTGCTCGATTTTTTGACTGTTGATGCTAACCTTTTCTACAGGTGCTTATAAGGACCCATGGGCTGAATACTCTTCCTCCCCTATACTTTATTGTTTGGGATATATTAGGTTCATGTATTGATTAATTTACTGCCATGCTCATTGCTTACTTTGTCATTTAACTGTGCTTAGCAGGTGTCATCCATTGCATTGCATATCTTGGATTGTTGTTTATAGATGTTAGGGGATTGTATTCCTTGTTTTTCCAAGTCATGAAATGGAGGTGCCCTCATTTTCTAGCTATTTCGTTTGTTTGATTCTCTATTGTAGGTACACCAAAAGACTACCTGACGGCTTCAAGTTGAGAAATATTCATTGTTAATTGGAAATGTGACAGAAAGTTTTTTTTTTGGGTGAAATGTAAGTTTTCATTCATCTAGTAATATTTACAGTGTGCCCCGGAGAGATACAAAAGAACCCACACTAACGTTTAAAGAGCAATTAAATCGTGTCGGAAAAGTATCAAAAGGAGCCTATACACTGTGATCTTGACTGAAATAATAAGCCCCTCAGGACAGGGTTTAGTGCCCTCAAAAGATGACTTCATTGCGAGGCCTGCAAAGGGTATAGAACGTACATGCCAAAGCTAGGAGTCGCGCTTTGTTCTGAACGGAGGACCCAGTCTTCTCCTTCTTGAGCCACTTCACTGCACTATGTAGGGTGGACATACTTTGGCTAATGCCAAGCCATTGTCGGATATATGACCAAACGAAGTTGCTGAACGGACACTAAAAGAAAACGGGCCGATTCCTTAGTGTTGATTTAAAGTGAGCACAAATCCTCCTCATGGAGGGACCCAAGTCTGTCCCTTATAGCTAATCTACCGCGCAAGCCAAGCCATAAAATAAAGGAGTACTTCGGTGGGATCAAAGCCTTCCATTTAGATGCTTTCCAAGGCTGCCTCGTAAGTTTTGGCCTGAAGTACTCATATGCTTTCGACGTTCGGAGACCCTTAGTGGTAGCCCATCCCGTCATATGTTCAATTGCTGCCTCCGGTGACCCAAAAGCGCTGACTACCCTTTTGCGGATTTCAACAAGCCGTTGAAGGAGTGGAGAATCCCCCATCTTCGGTTGCCAGTTCCAAATCGAGGCACCTCTAAGGTAGACACCATTGACCCACTGCATCCACAACGTGTCTGCCTTGCGGTGGATGTTCCATAATATGCGTGCAAGGAGCGCAACATTCCGAGATTGAATTTGCCGAATTTCGAGACCGCCTTCTTCCTTGGGGTGGCAAATTTCCTCCCACGCTACCGGTGCACTCCTAGAGTTCCATAGAAAATTCCTACAGAGTCGGTGAATTTTCTCGCTGACCTTCCCTGGAAGAGGGAAAACTTTGAGCTAAAAGCATTTAGCACCCTGAATAACTAAACGGATAAGTTCCAATCGGCCTGCATAAGATAAGGTTTTGGACTTGCACTTCAAAATGCAGTTGGCAATTTGATCCACAAGCGATGAGTAGTTGTTGACTGAAAGCCTATGTGCCACTAGTGGAATGCCAAGGTATCAGATCGGCATCTCGCTTCTCACAAACTCTGTCCGAGCAAGAATCTCATCAAGCTCCTCATTCCGGACGCCCACTGTAAAAATGCATGAGTTGGAGGTATTAACGGAGAGGCCGGATGCATCGCTAAACTCTTGCAAGCATTCCATTAAGACATGGATAGATGGAAGGTCTCCTTGAGAGAAGAGCATCAGGTCGTCGGCAAAGAGGAGGTGCGTGACTTTCAACTTCTTGCATTTTGGGTGGAAGTTGCAGTCTGAAGTGGAAGTCTTCCTCTTGACTAGTCGAGAGAAGTATTCCATGCTAAGAAGGAAGAGGGCCGGCAACATCAGATCTCCTTGCCTTAGGCCTTTCTTCCCCGGAAAGTACCCATGGAGAAGGAACCATTTAAAGCCACTGAAAAGAATGAAGTGCAGACGGATTCCATAATCCAAGATATAAAAAGTGGGGAAAAACCATACTCGTGAAGTACTTGGGAGAGAAATGTCCACGAGACCGAATCAAATGCCTTGTGAAGGTCTATGTTGATAGTACATCGAGGTGAAATTCGTTTTCTCGAGTACTGCAGCACCATTTCTTGGGCCGAGAAAATATTACCGGTGATATTGCGGCCTCCAACAAACGCAGCTCGGCAGTGGTCAATTAATTGCTCCAATGCGGGCATGAGCTGGTCCGAGATAATTTTTGTGATGGCCTTATAGATGACGTTGCAGCACGAAATCGGCCGGTAGTCTGCAACAGAGGTGGAATGCTCTAATTTGGGCACAAGAGCAATGATGGTATGGTTGAGTTACTGTAGCATCCGTCCACTCCTAAAGAAATCCAAAACGGCCCTGCACACTTGATCACCGCCACATTCCATGCTTTCTTGAAAAAGCATGAGGAATATCCATCTGGGTTGCGCGCTTTGTTGTCGCTAATATTGAAGATGGCTTCCTTGACCTCTAATGCTGTAACTTCCCTGCAAAGTTCCACGGTAAGCTCGAAGGAGAGTTTGGGGCCCCAATCGAACACACCGTCATCGACTGGGAGGGTGTGAGCCTTGGTGGCCAAGAGTGATGTGTAGTAATCAACAAACTCTTGGGCAATATCCTCGGCAGCAGTGATAATACTCCCGTCAACTCTAGTGACTGTCGTGATAGAGTTTCTAGCAGCGTTCCTTTTCACCATATCATGGAAGAATTTGGTGTTTCGGTCCCCCTCTTTGAGGTAGTGAATTTTGGCTTTCTGGTAGAAGAAGTGCCGTTCGATCTCGACAAGGAAAACGGCCTTCCTTCTGACATCTCCCAAAGAGTCCAAAGCGCTACATCTTCCACATTGCTTTCAGCTGATGCTTTGCATTTTGCAGGGCAAGCTCAGCCTCTTTGGCCTTGGAGGAGATGTGGCTATAGTGCTGCGTGTTGAATGTTTTGAGCGCCACTTTGAGAGCTTTCAGTCTCTTACAAAGGCTGAATTGCAGCGTTCCCTCCATATTGAAGTTCCATCTTTCTTCGACAGTTGCCAAGAAGTCCGGATGATCTTCCCACATATTAAAAAAGCGAAACGGTTTTGGCTTAGTGGGTGAATGATCAAAGATAGTGACTATACATGGAGAGTGGTCTGATAAGCATCCCGGTGGCTGAAGTGGGCGCCTTAATGCAAACCTGCCTCGAGCCATTCGTTGTTGTAAAGGACCCGATCAAGTTTACACCATACAGGGTTGCTTTCGTTGTTGGAATACCAAGTGTAATAGCATCCATTGTGGGGGCGTCAAGCAGTCAAAGCGTAACGCAACAGTCCATGAAATGCTTGAGTTCATACTAGGTTGGGGCCACTTAAGCTGCTTGTCCTAGGGAGATTTCACACAGTTGAAATCGCCCATAATGAGCCATGGCATGCTAATCGTCTGTCCCAAATCTGTAAGCTCCTCCCACATACTCCTTCTATTGACAACAGAATATAGGCCATATGTAAACGAGATATAGAAGGAGAGTTGAGAAGACTTATTCATGGCATGGCAGTGGATCACTTGAGGCGAGATATCTTCCGTTCGAAGGTCGATGACTACCGGGTTCCAAACCACAAGGATGCGTCCACCGGGAATGGTGTCAAAGTTGTTGGTTTGGCACCATCCCGAAAGTGAGCGGCTAAGGATCTTCGGGATCGTTGATGTTGCAAGTTTTGTCTCCAAAATGCCCAAGAGGCAAAGCTCATTATTCTTGATGAGGTGGGCTACCCCATTGTGCTTGAGAGGCCGGTTAAAGCCCCTCATGTTCCAAAAACTAACCTTCATAGGGATAGGGGGAACTCCCCTACGGACTGCTTCTTCGATTTACTAGCCTCCACTGCAATATCGGCTGCCTTTATCCCTAGCATTTCATCTTGTATGGATGTCAGGGAGTCTGGGTTTGTTGATGAGCTTGATGAATCTGCCGGTGGGGGCACCTCATTCTTATTAAGCTGCGGTGCCTTCAAAGCTGGCTATCCCTTTTGCACCTTGTCGGTAGGTACAGAAGTCGGCCGCTGCACTTCTAATGTCGGTTTCACGGTTTCAATGGTCTTGCCCTTGTTTGTCCTTTGCACCACCGTCCATTCTGCAGGCTTAGTCTTTTTTGCCTCTGTCGGCTTAACGGGTGCATCAGCGGGGGCGCTGCGGCAAGAACGATCGAAAAGTGAGAGCCTTGGCAGGCCTCCTACAAGTGTCCAAACTTGTTGCAATGCAGAACTTGGGCGTGAATTCATACATGACCGGCTGCTTACGGGTTACGCCATTTGGCATAACAAACTTCACTTGCTCAATGAGTTTCTTCGTTGCATCCACCTCTACCATGATTTTGGCGTACGAAACCTGTTCCATCTTCATTGTTAACGAGTCAATGACAATGGGCATGCCAAGTCACGAACCAATTTTTCCGAGGGCGTTGGGATGCCAACACTCAAAGGGGAGTGATGGAAATGTGGCCCAAACTGGTGTGAGACTAATATCGTCTTCCTTGAATTCAAAGTAATCCGGCATATGCTTCAAAAGGGCGGTCGTCCGTAGACGAAATAGGGCCCACCGGCCAAGGTACGCTGTTTGTCCTCCTCACGTGCAAATTGAAAAATTAACCAGCAACTCTCATGTTGTTGTAAGCTGGATCCCCAAGATTGAGAAAGTGCTCGGATCGCCTTCAGTCCCAGGAACTTGCTGGCGATGTAACCGATGAGGCAGAAACCTAGTTTGGTTCGGACGTCAAGCAAGTCATTAGACCCCAAGGTGAGTGGGCCCTCATCAACCACAAATTTGGTGAGCTTGTTTTCATCGGTAAGCTTGCGGTTGGTGTTGAATAATCCCGCAAAAGTGATAGACTTCTTGCCGGAATTTTCAGCAGGAGCATCTTTAGTCGGCTGTAGTTCTTTCGGCTGGGAGGCAGTTGCATTCGGTGCATCGTTCTTTGCGATAAAGGAGGGGGAAACCTCCAAGCAAGAAATAAAACTAAAAGCCGAAAAATTAACCTTACCAGAAGTGGTGGTGGCGTCAGTTTGCTGGATGGTTGGTTTGGGGGCCGGCTGTCGGACTGTTGCAGCAGTTTAGACGGGTTTGGCTGCTGCCAATGACTGGCCGGAGGGCTGGCCGGTAGCAGCATTATCAGCAGGTTTCCTAGGTTTCTTGGACTTTGTCGTGGCAGGGAATTGCTGTAGAAAATTGCAACACCAAAAGTGGAAACGACTACACCAAAAGTGGAAACTGCTGCAGGAAATTCAAAATGGCTGCAGGCAGGCAGGGAAACTATAGGCTGTGCAGTAGCAGGGCAGTTATTACAGCAGCCAGAAATTCAAAATTCAAAATTCAAATGGACCCTCTGACCACCGGGAAGCTGATTTTGGCCGGAGAAAATATTGGAAAGTGCACAACAGGGCAGTAGATGGCTGCAAAACTTACAGGAAATTTTGACCAAAACAGCAAGCAAACAGAAGCAGTTGTTGAGATTTGGAAAACGCAGCAGAAACTGTTTTTCACCGTCGGTGGAGGCTTTGCAGCCGACAAGACAGCATCAAACTCGAAAATCGTTCGGTAGAAACGAAGGGCAATGCAAGGAGATGCGTTTAATCGGTCCAGAATTTGCAGAAACTTGAAGAAGATTCGTTATGAAAAAAATCAAAATTGAGGCACTCTAGAGAGAAGGAGGAGAATTCTTTCTAGAGAGAGAAACACTCTTGACCTCATGACAGAAAGTTTTTGGCATGCCAAACTCTTGACTCAACTCGATGGTCCAACAAAATTAAAAGACATACATGCGGTCTAGGGCTCCGCGGATCATCCATCCACATTCAACTATCACGTAATATCAATTAATCATGCTAGATAACAAAAGTAATATCCCAAAAATAGGACAACATGATATCCAATATCACGACATACAATTATATATAGAAAACAACAAGCTTAAATGTTACAATTTAAAATGATGATAAAGTTATGTGCATCCAATGCACACAAACAAACCAAATTAAGTAAAGCAATTTAATTCTAGAGATAATCGAATCTAACTAAATATTAAATCTGCAAAATTAATATCCTTAAAAATATATGCAGATATTAGAAAATCCAATTTTTTTAAAGAAACGACGAAGAAAAAACGGCCCAATTGTCGGCCGTCAGCAGTAGCCCAGCGGCCGCATTGCCTCTACGCGTGCGAGCACGCAGATCGCCTATGCTTGCGGCATCCACTGTCTTCCAGCGTGCGCACACTGTGCACTGCCCGTCGGCAGTGCATTGCTACAGTACCAATTTTTTTTTTATTTCTACACAATAAACTGAATGCGAAAACAAGTATTTTACCAGAAAATCCAATTTTCTTAAAATACTTAAATCATCCGAAAATTGCAAAATTAAGCAACATTCTTTAAAAGCAATAAAATCATGTTATCTTACTTATTTAGAAAAACCCATAGCCCCACATCAAACAGGGGTCTGATGCCACTTGAAGGGAGCGAGCGAGTGGATTGGTGACCAAAAATATTATGATTGACCTAGATTTTGAGAACCAGACCTATATTTTGGATAGGTCTCTTCCTCGGGCCTTGCCAGAAGGGTCCACATGCAAAGAACATTTGACGTTCAAGAAATGACTAATGGTTCTCGTGGATAAGCTCAACAACCTCAAGGCTGATGTTGAAAAAGAGACGTACATTAATGTGATCCTTCAATTTCTTCTTCCCTCCTTTGACCCATTTATCGTGAATTATGACTTGAATTGGCGACAAAGACCTTAATGAGTTGATAAACATGTTGGTCCAGTACGACACGACGATTGAAAAATCTGCTCTGTCTGTATTAGTAAGGGAGGCTCAACCTCAGAAGAGAAAGGCAAAGGGGGTGGATGATAGAGGAGGAAAAAGGGTAAGACAAAATCAGCTACTACAAGCGCTCAAAGCGCTCCTGTTTCCCTGCTGGGAATGGGCAAATGGAAGAGAAAGGCTGTTCGACGGTCATAGATTCCAAAAGATGTTTGCATTAATTGCCTTGAAAAGGGACAATGGAAGAGGGAGTGTCCTGAAGTTCTGTAAAATTAAGGTATAATTTGTTATTGAGTATTAACATGACTACCATTATAGTTCTTGGGTATTGGATACCAGATGTAAAACTCATATCTGCAAATGGTTTGTAGGTGGTGAATAAAAGTAGAAGGCTGAGACAAACGGTCCTAAAATTTAGCAATGGCAGGGCTGTTGCTACTATTATTAAAAGACTAGATAGACTTAGCCATTAGTGATCATGTTAGGATAAAGTTGATAGGAAATAATTATATAACCTAGCATGGTCAAATTATGATTTTCTATTGTTGGACAATTTGGATTACATGATTTTGATCAATGATGGTTATTTCATTTGACAAAGAATGATTATTCTTGTCTGCTAGGTTATTTACGTAATTACTTCAACACTCTCTCATAATTGGATTATGAGTATTCAAAACAATTGGTAGAAATGGATAATCAAGATAAACTCACAGATCTGGCATGCGAAACTAGGTCACATTCCTCTAGTTAGGATAAGAAAGTTCGTGAATCCAACGAGTTTAGAAATAGACAAGTTGAGTCTACAAGCTTGCAAGTCCTTCCTAAGCAAGATGAGGACCGAGAAGCACTTTGTAGGAGAAAGTGTGTTTGCCAATGGTATATTGGATTGGATCCAATTAGACATCTATGAGTCATTGAATACACAAAGCCAGAGGGGGTTCACAAGTCTATTTTGGAAGGTTCGGAGAATTAGACTTGAAGTGGGGAACCAAACTGGTCATGAGATATTATTCGATTGGATCGAGGTAGTGAGTATTTAGTGGGGCTTCTTAAACTATCTGACGAGAATGATTTCTTACTCAGTGGAGCTTTTCTTTGGAGTGCCACAATTGAACAGTGTCTCTGATGAAGGAAGGATCAAACCTTGATGGACTTGGTTCGATTGTTCTTCGCTGAACTACCTTGGCCCATGTGGCATGGCAAACCTGTTTCCACAACATACTTTAGTATATGGGATGGTCCTGCATACATAAGGGACTAATGGGAGGCAAACTAGGTTTGTACATATTCATTTGTTAGCCTAAAGGAAATTGGATTTTATTGGATAACTGACATGAGGAGTAGCTCCTTGAGGAATCAAGTGGATAGATACCTCAATGAAATTTAGCAAACATCACTTGTAATCGAATTTTTCCACTAACTCACTATATTCTAGCCTCCCAAAGGATGACTAGAACACCTTAGTTATCTATAAGGTATAGGTTTCTAAGTTTGACCAGTCAATTGGATTATGATCCAAAGACATAAGGAGAAGCGATGTAGGACCCAACTCGCTTGGAGACATGGGATATGATACGGAGTACAAACTAGGTTTGAAACTTTCTAAATCTGGAATATTCGTTTAGACATGTGGATGCAAGGTATAACATAGGTCGAGATTGAGTTGGAAGATCAGTAGAGCTTAGTTGTGTTCCTAGTGTTTTAGGTGTGAATGTCTTACTCATTTAGAATGATGTGAAGAAGTTGGGAAACAGTAAAGCACAAACATTATTCGCGGAATTCTCTACGAAGAAATTGGATTCCTTCGCTTATTATAGGACTAAGCTGTCCAAGACTAAGTCTTTCTGGACTGATGAAGAGCTTAGAATGTGACATTCGTAAAATTTTTCACATAATTGGGAGACTAATTGGTAATTATTTAAGAATTTAAATTTAATTAGTAAATTATAGATTGAATTTGAAATATACTAAAACTTGAATGAAACAAATTGGAGTTTGTTATAATATTTAGGGAGAAATTATATTAATTAAGAAAATTAGAAAAGATAATGAGTATTTTGAGAAAAAAATTAATTAAATAAATAAATTAATAATAATATTATATATAATTATATGTATACAAATATATATAATGAGAGAAGAGAGAGAGAGGATGGAGTGGGCGGCCACCGCCCACCTCACTTCTCTCTCCTCTCTTTCATATTACAATACACACACACACCACAGTTACAATACACACATTTTTAAATTGCAATTTCTATCTCGGCCGAAGGAGAAAATAGAGATATGAAATTGTAATTTTAATTTTTATTAATTTGTATAATTATATTATTTAATTATTTTATTTATTAAATATTGTTTATATTGAGCAATATATTATTTAATCATAATGTTTTACTAGTTTGGCTATTTAAAATAATGTCGAATTGAATATCAAATGTAATATAAAAATGATATCGTCGGTTAATTAGATTATTAAATTTATTATATTTGAATATTACTATAGTTAATTTACACAATTCCATCGGAATGATTAACAAAATACGTAATTCTACGTATTGTAGTTTAATTAAATTATACAATAGCGAGAAATTTGTAGAAAATTCATAGAAACATTCTGAAAATTATAATTAAGAAATATTATGTTATTAAAGAGGAAAAATGAGGTTTTAATTGTAATATAATTTAGTGATGTTGTTAAAAATGATAGTTATAAATATATAAGGGGTTTGCTTAAATGAATTCTTATGAATTAGTTGATAAATTAAATATATGTTTGAGAAGCTTAGAAACTGTAGTTGTGTAAAATAAAATGGAACAGAGGTTGAACTTCAATATAAATAGAATAGTAAAAGATTGGTGAAAAATGTACGAACATTATATAATATTTTATTTAGAGTTTATGATATTCTAAATATATATTGATTGTACGTATAATACTCTATTATAGGACGTGACGACAAAGTAGAGGATTGAGCAGTCCCTTGTGAAATTAAAACATTTTAAAATTTAAGGTAAGTATAGCTAATTGAATTTATATATAGCTATATGTGTAGTGTTGTATATATTATATATATTGGTTTCTTGGATGTGATCATCAACTTGGGTTCATATTTACGTACGTGGATATTGTATATTGATTATTTTTATATTAAGTTATGGACTATTTGTTAGATTTTGTTAATATCGGTGGAATTGCTATTCTTTGTCATATGTGTTTTTAATGAATGGACGTGAGAGTGGTATGATTATGTGATCATATAATTGATTGTTGCATAAAATGGAATTGAGAAATTATTATTGAGTAAGTAATTATTATGGAGAATATAATGAAGAAGTAGTGATATTGCCGTTGTAACTTGAAATAAAAAATGATGCTTACCTAGTTGGGAACACAGTTAATGGTTTATGATAATATGATTGATGATGACACGATTGATGATGTGATATGAAAACTAAATGAATTAAGTTAGGTACCATGGTGCGTAGGGTACCAAGGTATTTCGGGTAGAGGGGAATATCCTATCTTGTTAGCTGTACACTAGGGTGGTGTGGGGATACCATATTTGTTGTGATGTCTTGTACTGATATTGCTATACACTGGAGTAGAGAGTGTGAGGGTATCACATACAACGGGTATCATGTGTTGTATATGATATGACGTTGACTAAGATGATGATGGCCGGTAAAATCATTGACTCATGTACTCCAACTAGAGTAAGTAGGGCTCTTAGTTAATAAACGGCAACGTCAAATATTATGTCATGGGTTGATTTACAGTTGTGGCTATGTATTATTCCTTATATCTGATGTCGTTATATGACAAATACCTCTTAGTCGATGTGACTACTTGTACGTGAATTGTTGCATGTGTATATATAGACTGGTTAGCTATACTTATTGAGTAGGCAGCTTATTCCTTGCCACGTACTTTTCAGGGAATAGATCACATTGACTAGCCACATTGGACTTTGAGTTGTGCCGTTGTTCTTATTAGGTGGGTCAGTACGGACATCTGAAGCCGGAGTTTTTGGCTATTGGGTTGTTAAATATTCTAGTCTTTTATCGAGGTTGTATTTAAAATTGTGGTACTACTTTCCTTGAGGTCATGTACATGAGTACATCTAGTGAGATTAAATACAAATTTTTGGTGGTATCTATTATCTTTTATGACATATAAATTATATTGATAAATTTGAATTTATTTTACGGGTTGAAAAGGAATTACTTATAGAATGAGTTCTAATTAAGGAATGGATGAAATAGTGATAATTAAATGTTGTGAGTAGGGGGTGCTACATAGAATGTAGTTTGATATCCCCTATGTATTTTTTCTTTTGACAACATTGGTATGTGGTTCGATGCACCAGGTCGAATGTTGTGTGAGCTTTGAGCATAACAATAGATATGGGGAGTGTATCGAGAGGGCACTGCATAGCAGTCACGATTACTCTTTAGTACCTTAATAAGGATTCAAGAAGTGTTCTTCATGCAAGTCAATGGAGAGTATCTAAAAGACTATAGCGATACTAGCATCCAGTTATATGTGAATGGTGATTAGTCTCAATCTGAATGTACATTCAGACTTAATGTTGTTGTGGTGGTGGAATGATTTCAAGCGGGATGCCACAAGGATTTTCACCATGGAAGTCAAATGTAAAGTGACTTTAATAGTTGCTCAGAAAGTATTTTGGATGGAACACAATATCCAATGGTTGAATGTGGTGTGCAGCACGGCCAAGCCAGTAAGTTGAAAGGCGAGGCGAGTAGATCGGCCTAAGAACACGCAAGCAGAAGTCGTGATTAAAATACATTAATTAAAAACCGAATACAATAAGACCATGGTTCCAATGGGTGTACCCTTGGAGTTTTCGGGCGTTCAATATAGTTAATTAAATAAACAATAAAAACTAAAATGCGGCTAATGGTGAAAGATAAAACCGAGGAGCGCAAGAAACGTAAAAATCAAAGGTTACTTTTTGTATATTTCCTTCAAACCTCCTTTTGTCAATTTGTTCACGCGAGACTCCCATGTAGAAATCCTCTAAAGACACGTTCACACCATACCGAAAAACAGGGATCCCTTAATTCCATTTTCTAGAAGAGAATAAGGGAGAAAATACACTAAGTGTATGTGTAGAGAGAGGGGGCGGCCGATTGGAGTTGTTCTAGGGTAGGAGGATTTTTATTGTGTTGTTTAATAATTAATTATTCTAAATAACTAATGAGAATACATATATACTTTGTATTGATGTACTAAAATGTGCCTAAGTTCATTCCGTCATCCATAAGGTAATATATGCTTTATTCCAAATAAACAATGACCAACATAGTGAAATCAACGCAAAATGTGAGTGGATCGGCTCGGGAACGCGCAAGTAGAAGTGATAAGATAAAATTGCATAAATTAAAACGAAACGAAATAAAATCATAATTCCAAGGGGTGTACCCATGGAGTTCCCAAGAGTTCGATGTAGTTAATAATAAACGGAAAATAAAATTAAACGGGGCAACTGGTTGAATGAAAAATGAAAGGTACATAAATCATAAATTAAGAATGACCTCTTTGATATAATTTACTTCGAACCTCCTTCGTTTGATCCATTTACACAAGGCTTCAATGTAGAAGCCCTCTAATATTGCGTCCACACCACACCGGAATTTTGGGATCCCTCAATCCTCTTTGTTAGAAGAAAATTACGGAGAAAGTACACACTAGGGCGTCCAAATGGGGTACTAGGGAGAGGAAAATATTTTTGTGTTGTTTGTTATGTATTTTTTAGTCATTCCAAATAACTAATATACATATATATACCTTGTATGGATATATTAGAATGTGTCTAGGTTCATTCTACCATTCATAAGGTAATAAATCCCTTATTCCAAATAAAGGATGACTAACATGGTATTTTCCAAAAGTGAATTTGTTAGTCAATAATTTCTTTTCTTAGAATTTCCAACAACTTAATTAAGGGATGCTTGGGCCGATTTTAATAAATATAATACAAGACTCAATAATTTTAATTAAAGCCCACCTAATTAAGCCCATCATATATTTAATCCAATTAAATATATGTGCCCAATAAGCCTTTAATAATTAATAAATCTAACTTATTAAATAATAAGGACAAGCTCAATATAAGTTAATTCTATTAATTTATTCTTGGGCTCCTCCATCCAGTAGATCCTTCTCATTTATAAGGAATCCAATTACTTATGTAACACGCACTCATCAAATGAATGCGACTATTAATGTAAGTATCCATAGGACTTTCGATGTCCATTCTTGAGATCCTCGACTTGGAACTTTCCAAACCTAACCGTAGACAGTTGGTTTAATGACCACCATCTAATACGCAGTCCAGCTGTTGCACGATTGTTAAGGTGGTCTATGGGCTTTATTGTGATCTTTGAAAGAAATGCAAACATATGTTTAATGAGCATAACAAATGAGGTGCCAAAAATGAATACTCATTTTATTCACTGAATAGTGTTACATAAAATCGAGTTATTGGCAGAATAGATTACAAGTATGCCAATCTAAATAGTTTTCAGTTCACCTATTCTAACAATATCCCACTTGACCTTAAGATAATCAACCATCAACCTCAAACCCATCTTATCCAGATGCCGAGCATGGGCAATTTGCGACATCGACTTAGTAAGTGGATCCGCTGTGTTTTCTGTTAAACTCACTCGGTCCATCCTGACGTCACCTCTACTCACCATCTCTCTAAGAAGATGGTAGTATCTAAGAATATGTTTTGAACGATGATGAGATATCGGTTCCTTTGCTTGTGCTATCGCCCCACTGTTATCACAGAAGATAACTACGAGCTTAGAAATGCTAGACACCACACCCAACTCTTCAATGTAGTTTTTCATCAAAACTGCCTTTTTTGCTGCTTCCGAAGCCACTATGTATTCAGCTTCTATGTTGGAATCCACTGTGGGATCCTGCTTGGAAGTTTTCCAAGCAACCACACCACCATTTAGCTTGAATACAGAACCCGATTGAAACTTGGCATCATCATTGTCTGACTGGAAGCAAGCATCGCTATAGCCTTCCAGTATCAATTCTCCACCATCATAAATCAAGAACATATCTTTAGTCCTTTTGAGGTACTTAAGTATTATCTTGACTGCGCGCTAGTGTGCCTTCCCGATGCATGCCTGATATCCGCTCATCACGCTCAATGCGCACGCAACATCGGGCCTAATGCACTGGACAACATACTGAATGTTTCCTACGGCCGAAGCATAGGGGATGTCGGACATCCTTTTAAGTTCCTTATCAATTTTGGGAGATCAATCTTGGGAGATTGCTTCTTGGACATCTTAATCCCATGCCTCATGGGAAGGAATCCTCGTTTTGAGTTCTCAATCATTAATATCTTCAAGACTTTATCAACACAGGAGGATTGTGTTAGTCCTAACATCCTTCTAGATCTTTCCCTATAGATTTTGATGCTAAGAGGCCTCACCCATATCCTTAATGGAAAATTGTGTGGAAAACTATGCTTTAATGATACCCAACATCTTGACATCATTCCTAATGAGCAAGATGTCATCTACATAAAGTATAAGGTATGCAACCGAGCTCCCTCTGATCTTCTCGTATACAGAAGGATCGAATATATTTTTGATGAAATCATAATCCTGTATAACTTCATCAAAACTCGAGTTCTAGCTTCGGGAAGCTTGCTTGAGGCCATAGATGGATCTTTGGAGATGAAAGACATTTTGTTCTTCTCCAACGGAAGTGAAACCCCTCTAGCTGATCCATGTAAATCTCTTCCTCAACAAAATGATTGAGAAATGTCGTTTTCACGTCCATTGCCATATTTTATAGTCATACCATGCTGCTATGGCAACCAAAATCCAAATGGAGTTGGCCATAGCTACAGATGAATAGGTTTCCTCAAAATCCACTCCGGTTCGTTGAGTGTATCCTTTTGCCACAAGCCTAAACTTGAAGGTTGTAACCTCCCCGTCAGCTCCAAGCTTACGTTTGTAGACCTATTTGCACCAAACAGGCTTAACACCTTTAGTTGGGTCTACGAGGGTCGAAATTTGATTTGAACCCATCGAGTCCATTTCGAATCTCATGGCCTCAAGCCACTTATTAGAATCGATGTTCGACATCGCTTCTCCATACGTCTTTGGATCATTTTTCAATTGACTAGTGAGTCCCAAGAATCAGTACCTATTGTTGGAATAGGTGACCAAAAGCTAATTGAATTGGCAGTTTTGATAACCATTCAAGCATTTTTCATTTAAGCAATGTTGTCTTGATGAATATGGTAAGTGTTCGTCTTCGGCACACATATCTATTATGCTTACCAAATTACTTCAAGCAGTTTGACATCGCAACAGATACCCATAGATTACTTTGATAACCCATGTAGTTGGGTTGTGCATTGGATGGCAGCTATGTAACCAATTTTTGAGGGTTGGTCTGAAATATTTCGAGGACTTCGAGACTTGGCATTGAGAGTCCTACCAAGACTTGCATTAAGAGTTGCATTCATTTGATGAGTGCCGTGTTTCATCGGCGACAAACGTGGGCCTCTATGCAATCCTAATGGGTCGATTGGCTAGGTGTGGAATCGACTAAACTGACTCACGGGGATCATCATATGAAAACCTGCATGACTCGAATTTCCGGCTCCAATAGTATGAGAGTAGTCCTAAGACTTGAGGAATAATGGCAGTCACGTGCATCCGATGACTGTATTTTAGGTCTGTGCGAGAGGTGACTGTGTCACAAACACGATCAGCATAAGTCTTACCCAGTGCAGTTGGAGTATGTAGCGAGGACTGTGAGTTCCAAGAAAAGGATTCGTCCCCTGTCAAAACGTGACAAAGGCATCTCCTACACACTTGAAGATGCGTTTGTGCTCTGTAAAGCTGTGGCCACAAGTCATTGGTCGAATAGGAAAAAGAGGTCCTATGTCAAGCAATTTGGCGTAACGCGATCTCAACTATTAAGTATGGACACCTAGTCCAGGATGGGAATCAACACCGAAATCCATGCCCTAGACTAAGCCCGAGACAGTACACGGAAGGACCGTACCTGTAACGACTCGAGAGCCTAAAAGTTCACATGGATATTTGCCTAGTCTCTAGTACCATGGAGCGTTACTAGATGACCACCCATGGTGGTAGGCTTTCTTGATAAAAAATTATTAATTAAATACGGTTTAATTAATAATAGTGTTTGACATTAGCCCAAGTCTAGTTGAAAGGTGAACCTAAAGAGTCACACATAAATCACCGAGAAGGGATGATGAATTAATTAGGAATTAATTCAATAAGTAATTGATTATTATAAATAAGAGAGATCTATTGTATGGATAAGCCCAAGTATAAATTAATAGGATTAATTTATGATGGGTTTGCCTTTATTATTTAATAAGTTTGACTTAGTAATTAATAAAGACTTATTGGGTTCATATATTTAATTGGATTAAATATATGATGGACTTAATTATGTGGACTTCAATTAAATTGGATTTTATTAAAATTAGGGGGCCTTTTATTTTATTAATTAATAAAATCGGCCAAGCCCATAATTAAGTAGGTGGAAATTCGTAGAAAAGGAAATTATTGACTAAAAAATTCACTCTTGGAAAGTGTCATTTTAGTCATGCTTTATTTAGAATAAAGGATTTTATTATCTTATGGATGGTTAAATGAACCTAGACATATTTTAATGCATCCATACAACATATATATATGTACAGTAGTTATTTGGAATAACTAATGAATAAATACACAAATACACAAAAATTAATCTCCTCTCACTCTCCACCACTCGGCCAAACACCTCTCTTGCATACACACTTGGTGTGTATTTTTCTCCCTAATTCTTCTCTACTAAGAGGACCGAGGGATCCCAAATTTCGGTATGGTGTGGATGCAACTTTAGAGGGCTTCTATGTTGAAGCCTTGCGCGAACGGGTCAAACAAAGGAGAGTCCACGTAAACATAAATGGAAAGCTATATCTTGATTTATGTTTTATGAACTATTCGTTTTTCATTGAACCATTAGCCCCGTTTATTTATTATCGTTTATTATATAGCTACATCGAACGCCCAGAAACTCTAAGGGTACACCCTTGCAACCATGATTTTATTATGTTTTTGTTTTAATTTACGTATTTTATTATTACCGCTTCCGCTTGTGCTTTTCCAGGCGGATCCACTCGCATTTCACGGTGCTTTCAAGTGGTATCAGAGCCCGGTTCGATGTAGTGGCTATGATTTTGTATGAATAAGCATGAAAATGTATTTTTTATTGCTTTTGAAGCATGATGTAATTTTTGCTTATTCTTGAATAATTATATGAGAAAATTAATCTGTTTAATTTTTGCAATTTTGGATGATTCAAGTATTTTATGAAAATTAGATTTTCTGGTAAAATACTTGTTTTTAATTTCAGTTTAATGTGTGGAAATCAAAAAGAAAAAAAATGATATTGTAGCAGTGCACTACTGACCGGGTGTGGTTACTTGGAGAAAATTAGATTTTTTCTACAATTATATTGCTTTAATAATTTGATTTATTTGCGTGCGTTGGATGCACGATGCTTAAATAATTAGTTTGGTTTAATTGCATGCATTGGATGTACAGGGCCTAATCATCCGTTTGAGAACAAATTTTAAGCTTATTTTTTTCTTCATATAATTGGTCGTCGTGATATTGGATATCGCGAATATTTTTGGAATTTTTATTTTCTACTCTAGAATGATTAATTGTTATTATATGCTAGAATGAATTTGAATGGATGATCACGAAGCCCTACATCGCATTTATGTTTTTTGATTTCTATTGGGTGGGCCCGTGTGCCCTTGTGATTTTATTTTATCCCTCCCTCTCATTTTTTAATCTTGGAATAATAAGGCTTGCAATCTCCCTCCTATTGTACTCCCCTGATCGGAGTTTCTTTTTAAATTATAAGAAGAGTAGTATAGGACTTTTCGGTGAGAGTTTTTTTTTATTTTAAGTAAGCCCATGGAAAAGAAGGTCCATATAGAAGAAG